>NW_008666502.1:0-26218 GCF_000695815.1 Acanthisitta chloris | reverse complement strand
AAAGAGGGGGAAAAGGGGGGAAGAGCAACAGTAGATGTATGAGTTTAAAACCCATAAATTATTTGTCAGACTCCAGAATGCTTTCCTTACTTTCTTCCATGAAATTGAAGTTATATTTATATTGACATTCTTTTTGTCTACACTTGAAAAACTTGAAAAAAGAAAATAAAGCTTTGATATGTTTTCGTGGGAAGGCAGAAGTGCCTATTTTTTATTCTTAGCAATGGATATTCCCATTTTGAATCCTATTTCAAAAAGCATGTCTTATGTGCATGTGTAGCTAATGTATACCATATACCCCATTTATGTACAAGCACAAGTGTTTGAGATTCATATACCAAACGGAACAAAAAGGAAACAAAACCAGAGAAGTGTAACAAAAAAATAATAGAGCACTACTACATGGAGATGAGGGTATTTAAAGTACAGGATCCAACACAAGACTGAAAAACATCAATTACATTTAGCAATAAGTTCTGGCTTCTTAACACTCAAGGACAGACAAATGCAAAAAGAAATATCAAGAGGAAGGCTATTTAAATGCTTGTATTATTAAATAAAACCAACATTCATTGTATGCTCATTACTGTACTTTTGTCTTGCACACAGAGTTGCAGAATTTATACCACTCTACACTACAGTAAAACTAAAGAAGGATGTCTCTTCTTAAAAATTGCATCCTAACAGTATCCTCAAAAATGCATAATTTAGCCAAAAGTAACTTCAAAAAAAATATCTAAAAGGATAGTGATAAACATAAATTAATGCTTGTATTAATTGTATAAAAACATGTATTAAAATAAATTTGTTATAATTCATGAGAAAGTGCTTCATAAAATCACTATCATTTTTATGCACTAACCCTGATTATAATACTACAGTCTGGCTCTTTTCTTTCCACGTAAACTTCAATAAGCAAATCTCCAGCCTGGGAAACCTAAAACAAAAAAATTTTAACAAAATTAGACTATCTTAAAAGCATTTTAAATATCCTTTTAAATATGGAAGTACAATTATTATCTAGAAGATGTGCTAGAAGCTACTGAACTAAAACTTTTTTCCCCACCCATTTATCTACAAAAATAGCCCAAACTGTTGACTGTAATGGTGAAACGTGCACTACAATCACTTTTATTTTATTAATAGAAGGAAAAAATACCTATTCACAGATTTGGGAGAAAAATCTAAATCCAACAAAATTGTATCAAACAAAGTGAACATACTTGTCATTACATTATTAAAGAATGAAACAAAACATATACTCTTGATATCAACCTCTGAAAATATAGTTCTTCGAATTTTGTTGAAGAGGTATCTAAACTTTATGTACAATGTTAATATGGAATAACTAGATAAAGCACATGCATGACATAATACATAACAGTTTAACATACTAAATACCAACAAATGTTATATAAGAATGTCTAACTTAGAAAGAAATTGGAAAGTCAGTAAATCCAACATTTTATGATCAAGAAGAAAAGTGTGATTCATGAGAAGCAATGTAGTGTCTTCATTGTAACTAGGTTTGCTCATCTATGGCAATAAAATTACCTTCATGGATGAGAAATTACTTTACTTTTCTACATTTAAAAATGTTTCACATTTTGCCTGCTCCAATTCCCTTGCAGTATAGTCATAAGCATCTTCAAAAAGATTGTAATTCATCCCAGTCCAGTACCAAAAAATATTTCCTAAAACTCAGTACATGGTGATGATCAGAGCATAGGAAGAAAAATTAAGGTAGAAAACCAGACTTATCAGGAGATGTACCTTTTTATTAATAAGCCAATTAAAGAATTAATAATCAAATTAACACTAAGAATAACAAACTGTACCTTAATTTTGAGAACAGTATACATACTGATGCTACTTATTTATATATTATTACAAACAGTGGAAGAGGTCAAGAAAAGTATACAGAAACACACACACACATATATATAAAAGCAGTCAAGCTTTGAGATACATTTTGAGTATTTTACAGAAGCCAAAATTACATTTCTATAGAAAAATAAAAGGCAGTGCTGAATTTTAAAGAACATGAACACTCTGAAAACCAGCAACTTTTAAGTTAATTTAGCCTCTGAGAATAGAAAACTAATGGAAACATTTGTGAGGAAAAACATTACAAAGCTACTTTGAAGAAAGCTGTTTAATTATAGTGGCACAAATTCAAAAAAAGCTTATTTAGTTGTAAAATTTGCTTTTCAGATGATATTACAGAAAAAGGTTGGAAATAAGAACGAAGCTGACAGATGATTTCCACTGGGTTCATGTAAACAACTGTATGGAGAAGAAATGTGATCTGAACTACAGCAGCAAACAAAAACAGCTGCATAAGTATATGTTGGTGAGAAAATGCAGAGCAGCTAATGAAGTGCCACCTGAAACAGAACTTCAGTGACATTTCAGACATGAACTTCCAGGGCTTCAGCAGAAATTTGGTTCAGTTGTTCTTCTCTGAACACTGTGCACCACCAGAGATAATGTAACTAACATCATATGTGCATGTTTTGATGCAATATCATCAGACTATCAGTTGTTAATGCAAAGAATTCTTACAATTCTTAATTGTAGCCACTTGAGGCCTAAGTGGCCAATTATCCATGATGCTTACATGACTGCAGTGATGCTGTTACAACACAGTCACACCACATCAGCAGTTTTAACCTATGGAAAAACTGCTGTGGAGAACTGATGAGTCTGATTGAGCAAGATCATGAGCTGAGCCACTTGCTTATCTTGCCTCTGGCTTGTGCATACAGAGTTTCAGAAATTTTCAGAAAAATGTGCTTTTAAACTGAAACACTAGCTGCATTAATCATGTGTACTACAAAAAAAAAAAAAAAAAAAAAAAAAAGACAGTTGGCAAAAAATGAAAAAATATTCCACATCTTAATTCAGAAGGGAAAAATGTTCACAGGCACAATCAAGTTGCCACAAATGACAGCCAGGTTCTTATGGACTCCACCTCTGAGTTGTTATTTCAGGGGTAACAGATTGACATAACAGAGAGGACACAGTCCTCATCCTTTAAAACAGTTCAAACTTCAATTTATTAACCAATAAAAGGTAGAGGTTTTGTTACAAAATGTCCATCACTTGTTTAGAAAGCTAAAAAGAAAAAGGCCATTCTCTCTGTAGCAAGTGCTCCCAAACAACTAAGGTCTCCTTAGGTCATATTTGCTCTTTGGTGGCTCTTTCCCCAGGAAATGCCATAGAGACTAGAGGTGGGAAAAAAAGGTGGAAAACAGCTGTGGCATAATACCTTACTCTAGAAATTTTCTGAGAAAGCACTTAATGAGTACAGGAAGAATTTACAGATAAACCCAAGTGGTAACACAACTCAGTAAAATTCACTATCAGTGGCATCGTATCTAGGAGACTCAGTAGGCAGATACCACAGTCCACTTTCTTCCCATGGCATGAAAAAAATAATCTGTTTTCAGATATATATTTAAATACAATTCCTAATGCATTTCTTTTTATCCCTTTCTCTCCTTTTAAACTAAAGTAGGAAGAGCCATTTTCTTCAATTTTTTAAGTTCTATTTGTACAAGTGTTCAATCTCAGACTAAAAGCAGTCATTTCCAGCAATGTGTTGAGAATGAATGAGAACAAATTTGACAGTTGCATACCACCTAATAAAATAAAAAGCCCTTTCAGTGCTGCCTTCCACATTTTTAGTACTGTAAAGCACTGAAAATTATCCTTTTCTATTTCTGAGGCCAGGTGGGATGAGCAAAGGTGAGATGGAAGCAGAGGCAGGTGACCCAAGAAAAGCACAGAGCTAGTGTCCCATTGTGCAGGGATGAGGTTAGAAAAAACAAGGATGACTCTGAGTTGAAGACTGCAAGGTGTGTGAAGGGCAATAGGAAAGGATTCTGCAAGTACATAACAGCAAAAGGGACACTAAGGAAAACATGGGCCCACAGAATAGGGCAAGGGAGCAGAGGACAAATCACACAGGAGAGGTGTTAACAGCAAAAGGGACACTAAGGAAAACATGGGCCCACAGAATAGGGCAAGGGAGCAGGGGACAAATCACACAGGAGAAGTGGGATTACTAAGGTACTCAGTGACATTCTTTGCCTCAGTCTTTACTCATAAAGATGACCTTCAGACATCCCAGGCCTCTCAAACTAGAGGGGAGGTCTGGAACAAGGAAAATTGCCCCACAATGGATGGGGACCAGGTTAAGGAGCACTTACAGAAATGAGGTGTATATAAGTCCATGGAGCCTGACAAGTAGGACATTAGGAAAAGGTTCCTTACTAAGACAGTAACTGGACACCAGATTTCCAAGGGAAGTGGTCATGGCACCAAGTCTGTCAGAGTTCAAGCAGCATCTGGACAATGCTCTTTGTTGTACACATTAGTTTTGTGTAGTCATGTGAGGATCAGGGATTCAGAACTGAATGATCTTTATTGGTCCCTTCCAACTTGAGGTAGTCTATGATAATTCTGTGATTAGGTAGCAGATTTTGTTTCATTTTTAAGGTTAAAGTGATATTACTATTCTTTTGTAAACAATGTGAAGCTTAGCCTTGTGTGGTATGAGAATCAGGCCAGAGTCTATTAACACAGTAGGTATAGCTATCAATTCAGAAAGCTGATTATTAATTCTAGAGACTTTGTTGAGAGCAAAATAAGAACAGTTAAAATTCCAGCTCCATCTTTCTATAAATCCTCCTCTAAACAACCTGGAGAGTCCCAGGGAAACCTGTCCAAACAGGCCAAATTATGCATGAAGGCTCCAATTTGATGATAAAGTTTGAAATGTGAAAGACTAGCTTTTTATGTGCAGGAAGCTTTTTAATAATAACCTTACCAATTTTAAAAAGGCTAGACTTTATTAAAAAAAAGCCACTTCCTTCAATAGGCAGCCTTCTAAATATAATACACCTCATAAAGGTGATTTCACAGTGGTATGTGGGGTGGAAAAATACAGAACAAAGCCACTTCATTCGGTTTTTCTCTATATTTCTCACAGCTTCAGTTTTAGAAAAACCCACCTAGCCAGCCGTTGCTACTATATTATTCAATCCATCAACAGCCTTTCATTTTCCTTTCTATTTTTTACTCCCTATCTAATAAAAATGTCTCTACTATCTACTTCCCTACTCATGAAATTGCTCTCATATCTCCTTTATTTTTCCAAGGTATTACAAATATTTAACCATTACAGCTTCCTAGAGTGGCTTAGAAAATATTAAGAGTGTAATAAGCTTTAACAAGCACTTTTTTTTCTTCTTCAAAACCACAGAAAGGTTTATGCATTTTCACTGTTTGAGGCTTCAAAACTTTATTCTCTAATGTCACTAAGGTCCATTTTGTAGACCATGGAACTAATAAGTTCCATTAAAGATACTTCAATCCCTGCCTTGCAGAATGCTCTTAGGAATATCAAATCTGGGGTATTTTTTTGGCTATTACCAAGGCAGATGTTTCCATTCTGCAAGACAGACATTAGAAATACACTTTAATTATTTTCCCCGGTAACTTGGTCACTCCCCACCAGGCATCCAAAGGACATTCTACCTTCTATAAGCACATTCACAGTAGGTCATTATGGTAAGAAGACTCCATACTACTCTCACACGGACAATAAAGGAATATGAGACAAAAATAAGACTCCAGATAGAAATTCACAGAACCTGCAATTTCAACACGTATTTACAAGACCCTTTGTTCTTAATTATGGCTTTCAAGGTACTGCAAAACTATCGCTGGATGTGGAAAGGCAGCCAACAGATAAAGCATTATAGATTCTCTCTGCCATCTTTCTATCAATTTCTAAAGCCCTATAAGCTCCAAAATCACTGAAAGCTTCTCCACCACTCCTATAGATTTCTGAAATAGCTTTTAAGCTCCCTACATCTCATTTTCCTTCTCCTAGTTCAACCACCTGGGTAGTGTTATGAAGCTTAGCAAGTTTTGCTTTAATTAGGACTGTACACAAATACTATTCAGACATTCACTTTCCTATTTCTTACAACCCTGAAATTATTCAAAAGCTGTCACAGGTAAAACTGGAACTTAAGACCATAAGCAGTGTAAGATCTCCCATTTTCTTATATCATATCCTGAAGTTCACTGTTTGACTGTTAGTATGTGTCTGAAGCTTGCACAAATAATAATTGTGCTTCAGGGTGCTAGAAATGGTTGCAAAGCAGGATGTGGCTAAAGATTTAGATGCTTTAAACATCCTTTAAACAAAGGGATGGTAAAACTCTAGTGAAGAGAGACCCTGTATACCCAAAGCTCATGAAATAATAAAAACTAATATACACTTGAAGGTATTTAATATGCATGTTTAAAATTAAAAAAAGAAAGGTCACTGCTCTCACAGTTCAAATGCTGACTATTTCCTTCTAATACAATTTATGAAGCATAGTAAAAATATGTAATAACCTGTAAGATGGTGTGGTGCTTAGGCCAGAACATAATTCCACAGTATGTTTTACACAGAACTCTTTTACTTCATCAGTTTATGCTTCCTCTTTCATTTCCCTCATCTCTGTTGTTAACAACACTGATCACTATACAAACTTATAAATTCATTTTTAGAAATCTAGGTCTAAAAATCTGTACACAGCAAAATAGTATTTGTTAAAATTATTCTCACACCAGTTGATATTTGCCACTTACCTGAGTGTCTTTCCACCTGGTAATAAAGCTGTTCTCTATATCCATTTGTTTGACCTGGTCTTCATTAATCTGTTTAAAATGAATCATTTTTGATCAATTAATGAATATAGTAACAATTACCAATACTGTCAGTTACATACTTATAGAATTACAGAATTTAAGGGTTGGATCTTACAGATGATCTAGTCCCAACCCTCCCTGCCATGGGCAGGGACATGTCCTCACGAGATCAGGGAATAGAAGCAGCTGTGCAAAATATTCTATCAGACAGAAACAGCTACTCATTGATGGGACTCATTATTATAAACTTCCCAAAATACTTATTAAACCAGAGAGGAATCTATTAAAAACTGCCAAACAGTGTTACAGAGGCACAGTAAATGTTAAATCAAAATGGCTAATACAAATTGCTTCTAGTAGTGTCTTTTCTATCCAGCTTAATTTAACATTTCTTCTAGGCCTAGAGAACAAGACACTTTCTCTAATCTTTATTGTAACCACAGCTCAGAGACTAAGAACACAAAACCCTTCCAGGCTTCAGTTCTGATCAGGCCCACAAAATATGAATAGAAGTTTTATTTTTCATAGTCATAATCAGAAAATTTTCTTAAAATTAGTAAGCAAGAAGAATAAGCACAATTTTGGAAAACAGTAGCTCACAGCATCCTATAAATGCAGTCTTTCCTACACTGGCTAAGCTAGCTGGGAAATAAAATTTAAAGCAGGCCAAGAACAACACTCAATTAGAGTTAAACTCCCTGCATATCTTCAGATTGTTTAAGTAATAGCAAGACAGTACTCAAGAAGATTTCTACATTTTAGCATCTCTAACAGCTGTGTAACTAGGCCACTTTTCTATAAAGATACCTACCTGAAAAAGTTGCACATAGTTTTTAATTAGATCTTCAATTACATTGACTTCTTCACTAGTTTGGCCTTTAGTTTGAAATAAGCATGAGGAAAACACCATGGCTAAATTGTGAGGGTTCATATGATTTATTTCAGAACACTTCTGCACCCTGTGTAAGGAAAAAATAAACATATTTAGAAGGTTTTTAAATGTCATTGCTATGTACCTGGCAATGTAACATAATGTCTGAACACACTATCCTGTTAAGAAAAATTTCTACACATTCTCTACCCACTACAATTTATCAGAACTATAATTGGACTTGTTCAGTAGATGATACAATACAATATAGACTAGTACTATTTAACCATGACATTGGAGAATCACTCAGTAACATATTTTTAATATGTTTCCTGCCCCTTATTTGATCTAGGAATAAGACACGACTTTTGGCCCTTAAACAAGTTTATATTTGGATATTTTCTACCAGTACCTCAGCTGTAAAATGAAGCACTGATGAAATAGAGAAAGGGTAACTAATTCTCAAAGTTATTATGTGCAAAACAGATTGTGGAGAAGGACATTTTCACTGAAAAAAAGATCTTTTAATTTCAAGAACCATTTGCAACAATCCTCTGGAAGACTAGCAGACTGGAGTAAAATGAGATTGCAAAAAGGAGCTACATCAAAAATTACCCTACTTAGACACATACACTGCCAAGCCTTCTCTCCCTGTAAGGCTGTTCCAACCCATTGATTTTTACAGATACCTTCTGCTAAAAATACAACCAAAGAAAAACCATATTATCAATTAAAGGGATTCAAATGTAAGTAATCATTAAACTAGATAAGCTTTTGTGATTACTAGTTAATGAAACAAGCCACATTTCATATATGGCAGAGTCATACTGAGAGCACATTACAAGAATCTCTCTGCTACAATGCATTGTCTGCAATGACCTGTAAAGATGTTCAATTAAGGCAGCCAAAGTTGCTCTATTCACTGGTGGAAGTGTCCGAATAAAAGCTCCATACTTCCTCACACGGTCCTTTTCATTCTGTGTATCTGCCAGAAAATGGTAATCATTGAGCATTAATAACACTGCACATTAAAACCCAACAGCAGTTCTCTAACTACAGCAGCACCATCTACTCCTTTAACATTATTATTTACCCAATCAACCTCTTTTTCATAAAGGCAATGCTGACAATCTACTATTAAAAGAGTCTATTATTGTACACCAGTTCAGTGAAACAGCAATAAGGAGATGCAGTTCCATATTCAAGCACTATTTGCATCTTTGCATTTGAATCTTGTGGTAAGTGAATGCATTCTTAATATTTTTCCCTCTAGTTTGTTCAAATTGAGGTTAGAGGTAAAAAAATGTCTAACAGTGATAATACTGAATTTCCCAAACTCCAGTGGTTCATATTGAAGCAACCTCTGTATGTTTGAACTTAAGCAAAATCAGAGAGGAATATGCTTTTAAAATCTCTTTTTTTTAAAGACAAAACTCACCACACAGTAAATACGCCTATATGATTCCTATGCATTAATGTAAAAGTTCTATCTTAGATTTTCCTATGCATCTCTCATTGCTATGCATTGACTGGAATTTTATAGCACAATTTGGCAGGGAAACTCTTTTCTTGCAGTTTGTAAATACTGTAACATAGAAACAAATAGAAATATAGCTATTTTGAAAGAATGCTATAAACATCATCACAATTTATGTAATGAGTAACTGAGTAATGTGTTAGTAATCTCATGGCTCTATTTTTAACCATATAGAGAGACACATCTTCATGTTTTAAATACATCACAATCTCCAGTAACAGGAAGTTACTTAAATTTTCCTTCAAACTAAATTAGCATTTCTAAAGGCAAAATAGCCTCAGTAACAGTTGTTAACAAGTTTATATGTAAGGTAATATACATAAGCTTGTTTGAATATTCATAAAAGGTATATGAAAAATTTAAGCAGCAAGACTGTTATTTAACTATCATGCAGGTGACAGCATCAGCATTTTGCCATTTTTGAACTACATATGGTCAAAAGACAGAGTACATGATTTTTTTTCCTACTCTAACGTATGTCTATTTCTTGATTTCTACCTTAAACATTTCTATGAAATGTAAATCATCAGTTTTTAATTTGGCTGATCCAACTATGACACAGTGCAATATTGGTCTACTGTTTACAACTTCACTGTCAGGGAAACATTTCTCTTTGTTATTATTATTCTATTTCACTTAAAGGGAATAAAATCATCTCTGATTAACATAAATCTATTGCAGCCTAGTTCTAAATATTTTTTCCTCACTAAAATTGTTTTGCCAATTATCAAATAACTTAAGTTGACACAGGGCAAATAATTAGCAACCCCCTGAAATTGGATATTGAAAATGTACATACAACCTTTATTGTACTGAGGGCTACTGAATACATTACCTAACACAGAGATCCAGAACGGGTAAAGTTCTTTAGTGAGAAGTGCATCATCTATTTGAGAAAGAAAACTTTTCAGTACATCTGTCACATCTTCGAGCTGATGTTTTCCTGCTCTTAGCTTAACACTCCTTGCATCTTTTTTGAAGCTTTCCAGCAGTTCAGCCACATTGGAAGAATCACCATTCTTAAGGTAGATCTGCTTGCTACCTAAACCTAAGGTACAGAAATATAGGACAAAAAAAGAAATGAATGCAAAATCAAGCATTCTTTAAAAAAAAAATCCAATAATCATTATATGAAAAGCATATGTGGCTGCCAAACATGTACTTCTACCAAAATCTCTCTGACCTTTTGCATATACTTGCTTTGCTAGTAAAAACACTGCCAAGTCTGCTTACCTGCTACTAGTGCTCTTTGCAAAAATATATATCATATTGTTAAGCAAGTCTAGGATGACAAATACAGGTGTACTTTACAGGCAATTCAAACCCCCAAATCTCTTCAGGGCTTCCTAAAACAGTTACTTTCCAAGGGAAGAAGTTTTGATGATTGGTATTGTATTAAACATAAAACCCAGCTGCTTTTTCATGAGCAAAACTCCCCTTACTTTATTACCCTACTGGTGAACTCAGCTTAGGACTCAGCAAAGTATTATTGCATTCATCCAACTTGAAACATTTCATTCTTAAAAGCCTCAAGATTAGAAGAAAGTATTCCTTTTTTCTGAATTTTCTCACATTCTGGAAGACAACAGGCAGGCACTATTGTTGTATTTAACAACTAAAACCACCAAAGTCAACTTAAAATAAAATTTATAGTCTAAAACAAAGCCAAGACTATCATCAGTTACTGTATATGAGAGTAATCAAAACTTTTGCTTTTAAAACTTGTGTAAGTTTGGCATAGACGTGCAGTCCTATTTCTCTTTGTAGAGATGTTTTCCATGTTCCCCACATTTCTTGAAAGAGAATGGTACTTGATACAAAACCCTGCTTTTCTTATGTACCTGTCAAATTAAGTGCTCTGTCAAAACTTAGGAAATCATGTCTCAGGTTCTTGCAATTCATCTTTCCCCTGTAATGCCCATAAGCACTTCCTTCTGATACTGTTTTTGTGCTGTTACTGTCAGGAGCAGCAGCACTTCCTTCTGATACTGTTTTTGTGTTGTTACTGTCAGGAGCAATCATGGAACCCAATAATATAGTATCTGTTTTCTGTAAACTACAACTAAAGACAGAACCTTTACAATGAGGACACAAAAAAATGTATGCATACAAGTATTGCATACAAATAATTACTTCAGCCTCCAAATGAGCATTTTAACACCCAGTAATGCTGATCCTGAAAAAACATATTTTTTAATAAAGATCTAACCTATTTAAAATACATTAGGAAATTGAATTTTAACTTAGAGCACAAATTGTTCTAAGTGGCAAACATAATTACCCTGCTTTTACAACACTTCAGTGCATGAAATGGTGCAAACTATACTTGGAATAGTTCCTATTGCTGATGATTAAAAAATAATTTAGCAAAAACTTTTATTTCTTAATTTTAGGCAACAGTTGTAACCCCGACACAACTATTTACCATAATGCAGCACTGCCATATTTGAAGGTTATTTAGCTAAACTTCAATCACTCAAATATGGATTAGGCACACTCTTACTGACATAGGTTACAGACACATTTATCCCAAAGACAGATTTGTACAGGGTTGATATGTATTTAGCATTTCACAAGAAAACCAATCAATTTGCAATAGTAAAAGGACATAAACACAATCTGCATATGACCTAATACTATGGAATGTTATGTGGGCAAAATTTACTTAAACAAATGGTCACTGACTATACATCTTTAGGCTATTACACTTAAGAACCAGCAGCCTAAGACTGAACTGAACTCTGCAGTTAATACAAGTCTCCCAGAAGATGTGCTGATCAGTTCAGGCCATAGCTTTTCCTGGCTGACAGAGCTTATTTTCATTGCCAAGTTGTCTGCAGCAGGGCACTGGACCCTAGGGCTGAATTACATCAGTCAAACAAGGCCATATTTAAAATAAGAGGATATCTATATCTATAAAGGATATTTATCAAGCTGTATTTCCCCAAACTGCCCATTCTCAGATGTGTGGTTGTGTACTTCACCATCCCATCAAAGAGAGGCAAGGCTAATGAGGGGTATGATTTTTCTCATTCAGGAAGATCTGATACTGGGAGGGCTTAGGTATTATACAATTATACAAATGATCTTAGGTTGAATAAAAATCCAGTATACTTACCATACTGTGTAACAAATGCTATACAGCTGTTCACTATAATAGGAACATCATTTTTGCTGAGCTGCTGATCTTGTAATGCATTACCATCTGTACCTGCTGCTTTTTCAATTGCAGTATACCAGACCATGAAATCCAGCTTTGTATGGCCATGGATGTAGAGTGTTCTGAAAAGTATAAAAATATTTTGAATTCAGAAAAGAAATAGAAAACTGATGTTATTGTACTACAGCAACAAAGCAGATGCCCAGAAAAAGAAATATTTGGAGTAAGACATCAAGGCACATTCCACTACATAAAGCTGTGATGTTGGTCTATTGTTACAGCACTTTCTTTTCCAGCTACATTTGTACTAGCAGTGCCACAATAGATGAAAGAAGATCCACAAACACTGTCACAAGCCTCTGAAAGGACCTGCCTACGTTTTAATTACTCTTCTTCAGTCTTTCTCCTACACTAAGCATTCCTATGTCCGTGCCACAGTTAAGCAGGACACAGATTTATAGACAACTTTCAATCCTGCAAAAAATCTTGCTTTCCTTTCTGTTCACACACCTACATAGCACACACCCTCTTCTGTAGAGGAGCTGAGCCATACTGAACTTCCCTCCTACACAAGTATCAAAATGATCACCTCAAGACATCACAGAGCTAAGGAACATGTATGAAAAAGCTAAGAGTTGAGGCAGAATAAGTTAATGCAACACTTTACCTGTTTATCTTAAAGCACAGCCCTATTCTGATTTTTGTATTTAAACATGCTACAGTAATGTCCTCTGTTCCACCCTGACAGGCTATCTTCTAAAAGACAAAAACAAAATTGAAAAGTTTAAGGATGTATGTCCACCTTTTTAAGTTTTTACTTCCTGACTTTGAAAGTCATGTTAACCTCCACACGTCTGGCTAGTAGAAACACAGCTTGTCTCTTGCATTAAGGAAAACCCCAATAATTTGCATAAAGCTCTAATATTTTTGCAACAAAATGAGTGTGCCTAATTCAATACGTTCAAACTTTTTCTTAAGGCCTGTGAGAATGGGTAGTTCTCAATGACTTCCAAGGAATACATCATCCTGACACTCTCTGGTATTGCTGTTGCCATATACATAAGGAAAGTTAAAAGTCTGAACTTAGTGGAAAGAAGTTTGACAGTGCATGTTATGCTACTCCTTTAGTACTATTATTCACAGATCAGAAGAGATTAGAGCTATGATTTATAGAAGATTTATGGTGCTTCCCAACACAAAAGATGCACACATATATGCATATTACTGTGGTTTTATTTTCTCTGCAAAACAGCAGGATTCACATTATGGTATTATGCAAAAGGATAAGTGGAGGTCTCAGCAGATTATTTGCTGTTATCTCAAGAATTATGATATATATAGGAAGCAGCATACTGTAAAGCAAAAATATTATTATTTCTAAACAAGAAAAGGGCAACTCTGCTGCATATCATTAAATTGGTACCACAGGAGGAGAGAGAAAATACAGTGTTGAACTTCAAAGGTCATATAAACTTATCAGTATTTGTTCACAGAGATACAGAAGTCTAAATCATGTGCTTGTCAATCAACTGTCATGATGTATAAATTACCTAACTATGTGAAAAAGATCACCTTGAATGAACAGTTGGGGCTGTTCAGCCTGGAGAAGAGAAGGTTGTGTGGAGACCTGAGCAGCCTCCCAGTATCTGAAGGGGCTACAAGGAGCTGGAGAGGGACTCTGTGTTAGGAACTGCAGTGTAAGGACAAGGGGTAATGGCATTAAATTGAAGGAGGGGAAATTTAGGCTATATACTAGGAAAAGGGTTTTTACGGTGAGGGTGGTGAGACACTGGCACAGGTGGCAGAGTTTCTGGTATGCTGTGTGAAGCACACAGGATCCATACCAAAGACATTTATAATTTAAGTACTCAAACAAAGGCCTGCCAATGTAGATTTCTGCCTTATTGAACTGAAGGAATTGGATTGGCACAAATGACTGCAGCAGTCCACAATCACCTAGTCTCAATATTATGGAAGCTGCTGTTACTTGTTCACCTTTATCACTGAATACCATCACATCCTTCTGCACCATCAGCTGGACAAACAATGTATGTGAGCACACTTCATCCACAACAGTGCAAAGGTTTATCTTTAACCCATCTGGCAAAGCCCACTAGGTTTGGCTAGGTCTGTAAGGTTTGTTGCACAACTCTGCAATGGCAAAGGAGTGATACTAAGTGATTTTGGGTAAGGTTTGTGGGGAGGAAGAGCGAGGAACAGACACCAGTACAACTCAGTGCTCTCTGGCACTTTTCAAGTGATTCTAACAATATATCTGCCTGAAAAGAGAAGTACTAAGAAGGTACACATTGCTATGAAATTATATTGAAAAAACAAATTGCAGCTAAAGCATGGAAATTTCACTAATAATCACTATTCCATGTAACAGAAGTCAGCAATATTTCTTCAAAGGATATTGGGTCTTATATCCAGCACATCACACTGGAAGCACAAGTCTTTTCATCTGAGTCTTTGGTTTAAATTAATTCTGGATTCTTGAATTTTGTGCTCATAACTGCATTTTATGAGAAAACTTACTGCTATCATCAAAGGGTTAAGAAGAAAGCATTGTAATTAATGAACCATCAGCACAAAGAAATTGTGCCAGGATGTAGGGAAGGTTTATTATCTATAATAAGAAAGAGCTAACTATGAGAGAAGCATAACAGAGAAAAAAAAAGCACCATCTGGATTACATTATGGTCTGAAAACATTCACTGACACCTAAGAGAGAGCTTAAATGACTACAGTATTTAAAAAAAAGAAATATTTGAAACTGAATTGTCTGCACAACTGTTTCCTTAAAAAATATAATTAGAAATTTCGAATTAAATTTTATATATAGAAGATCAGTTTAAAAACTACTGCATACAGGTGTTTTCAGACACTTTTCCTCTCTCTTCAGTGTACAAATCCCTGGGTTGACCTCTACTGAACTACACAGGAGTAGCTGTTTCACCTAACTACTATTCAACTTCAGTTTGGATGGCAACAGGAGATGAAGTATCACAAGTCACATCAAGCATTTCACAAATACAGAGGAGAGAACACAGGAAAAAATCCAAACAAAGGGAAGCATCAGACACAGATATCTGGAATACAGTTTGCCACTTCTAGCACGAAGTTAAGCATTTCAGCTATGAGAGGAGAATCCACAAAGAGGTGAATGACCATCAGATTATGCTGTAAAACAGTGTTGTGAGAAGTCAGGATTTCCAACCGAGTTGGAGATCATTTTATAAGCCCAGACAATATGCTCCAATAGAGACCAGAGTGCAATAAAATTCCAGTAGGTGTTACAAAAAAGTGTGTTCCTCTATTGGCTTTAGTAAAGATACCCAAGCATGAAAATTAAACATCCTTGAGATCTGAAAAATAAATCTAGACGTTGTCTAGAATTATCATGAAAATTTAGCGAGTACACTGAACTTCAAACACAACAACAACAATCTTCAAAGGAGAAAGAGTCTTGCAGCTTCCAAAATATTTTAGTGTGGTTCAGCCTCTCACAATA
Organism: Acanthisitta chloris; assembly: GCF_000695815.1. Classification (NCBI taxonomy): domain Eukaryota; kingdom Metazoa; phylum Chordata; class Aves; order Passeriformes; family Acanthisittidae; genus Acanthisitta; species Acanthisitta chloris. Next base: position 10,422 of record NW_008666502.1, on the reverse strand, counting down.
TGCTATTGCTTGGTAATGTATAGTATGACTACCACCTCTTATTTCTGAGCTGAACATGTGAGATAGGGAATAAATGAACAGCAGGGTGCCAAGCAGAAAACAGTGTAAAGGAAGAGTGAGAAGGAGGGGAAAGAAGGGTAGGAGTGGATTGTATTCCTATCTAAGGCACTTCAGAAAAATCTCACATGCCTTTTGGCAGTATTCTCTCTGAATTCTTGTAATTTATAGAAGCTGGAAAGCATTGTGTACCATACAACCCAAACATAATTGTAAATTCTTCTGAGTAGTTATGGGTCAGATTAATGTTACATTTATGCACCCCAAATTTACTCAATATTTTTTTAGGAATCAAGAATTCATAGATTATAATTATTTCAGCAGTAAGACTTGAAGTTTATATAGTTGTGAAACTGTTTACTTGCATATGCAATCCCTCTTAAATGAGAAGTCTCTTTGCAACAAGTTATTTGCCTACAATAGCTCATGAAAAAAGTGGATACATGTAAATGTATGACCTTCCCTAATTAATCAATGCAATGACTGAGACTTGAAAAAGAGGCACTAATATTTGTAAGGACTGGAAAGTCAGATGGAAAATACTCAAAGAGCTTTCATAGTATATTCTAATAAAATCTAGCAAGATATTTTAAGACACTGACCACATTTATTTCTTTATGCAAAGGAGGGTGGCTTTTGTTTTGATTTTTTGTTTGTTTGGGTTTTTTTGGGTTTGTTTGGGTTTGGGTTTGTTTGGGTTTTTTTCCCTGAACTTGTCTTAATTCTGGAAACATCTTGTTCTATTTCACTCTTGCAATATTATTATTTCTTTATTTTATAATTTACCCTGCATTTAAGTGACTAACAAATTAACATGAAAGCTGTCAACTACATAGTCTCTTCCAAGTGATGAATCAAAGTGATACCAAAATTGTCAATAGACAAGCACCAATATAAAATAGGAAAACCTAGAAACTATGACATTTCATCTCATTGATGCTGATGACATCTCAAAGGTACTACTTAATTTAGCTAGGTTTTGGAGGGGCAGAAGGAGGATTGCTGGCTTTATTTCCATTTACAGTAATTGAGTCTAAAGACAAAGGTGATTTTATACTTAATAATTTTACACACACACACGTTTAATTGCTTAGCACTCTAAGATGCAATCTCATGCAATTGCTTTGAACACCTGGATACTTTTGTAGTAATATCCTAAGCCAGAATCACTATGCCAAACTTTATATACCCATATGGCTTTTAATGGTTAAGCTAATGTGAACACTCTGCGTTTAAATTCTTTATGGCAGACTACAATGAAGAAAAATAAAAAATATTCATGTCCACCATAAATCAACCAGTGCCCCTCTTGAAATTATTTTCAAATAGTTCAGAATTTCCATTAAACTATTAAAGCAGGTCAGGGAAAACCTCACTTGACAGAGATATTATAATGAAAGAAAAAATAAAAGCTGACTTGGAGCTGAAAGTTTTGCTCACTACTAGTAACTGTGAAATTAGATGTGTGGTTTATATCCCATCTACTGGAATGCACAATGAATAGAATACCTCTGGTTCACTGGCTGGTGTACATAGATTACTTAAAGCTGTATCTTTCAAAATGCTACTTTGAAAAAAACCCCAAAACAAACCAAGAAACAAAACAAGCAAAAAAAACCCCACAATGAAACAAAAAAACAAACCAACCAAATAAAACCAACCAAACAAAACCAACAAGAAACCAAACATCAAAAGGTATTTCTTTCTGTGCTGTATCACCCTATTGAATTCTGAAACCTATGCAATATCTTAGAAAGAGTTAAAATGCAGAAAACACAAGTTAGCATGCATTTCTATAAATATGACAGTGTCATATCTGCAGAATGTTACCTGCTTGAAGCAGATATGGACCATGTTTGTTTCCTAAGTATGTTTTTTCCTAGCTACTGTGTTGCTAACTGAGATCAAACATTACAATAACACTAACCAGGGGACTCATTCATGTCCTCTCAAACCTGACCTACACAGATTGAGACACAGAATTCTGGGGCATAAGAGTAATTTTAAAAAAAATAAAATCGAGAAGTAGGTAGTAAATGCTCCAAAGACACACACTTTTTTTTTCAGGGTAAAAGAAGTTAGGTCCTTTTGAAGAAACTATTATTGGCAGTCTAATCTGACTGGGAATAATTTTCTCAGTGGGAAAACTGCATTTAATTAAGTAGTGCTTGTTAGCATTTCCTGACACAGACATAAAATGTAATTAATACACAAAGACTTTCCCTCCTTTAAAAAGTCTGTCAAGTTACTACCTCTATAGCAACCACAAGTGAAAAAAGTCCAGAATTTAACAGCAAGAATTTTAAGACATCGATACAGAAACATATCAAAGCTTTATTCAGATAGGAACCTTACCTTCCTTTTTCAACAAGCAGCAGGACATCTATTTTCTCTCCATTTTGCATCACACTACTGGTTGCTGAAAACAAAACACAGACAAATTCATATGACCTACACAGACACACATGTATAGACAAACACATATACATATGCACACATTGACATGTTTTTTCAAAACGATTTTCGGGGGCAAAAGGAGCATGGAATTTTTAAATTTTGCAAATAAAGAATGCTGCTGATAGTAGAAATGAAACACCACAAAATATCACAATACATTTGCAAGAAAAAAATAATACAGAAAACTATCAAGAAAGGTTAAACAGGTACTCTTTAATGTGAAAACTTGCTACAGTGTTTGATTAAACTTGTGAATACAACTTTTAGAAGACACAACGATTCAGAAATAAGCTGGATTTTGGAATCCATTAATTTATCTCCACTCTAATCACTGCAAATATTTACAATAACATAATGCATGTTATATGTTGTACTGCAAAGATCACTGCCATCCTTCTTTATGTTGCCTTATGCTATTACTGCTGAAAAAACCCAACCTGTAAGACACCTATATTATGCATAATACAGAATATCCATCTGGATAGTTTCCAGTAACAGTGCTTATAAAACTACACTGTGCACTATACTAAAAAGGCTAAATTAAATATAATCTCCTTACTCATTCAAAATGCTGAAAAGTTTATTTCTCAAAGCTTATGTATTATATATCATCTGCATCTTATTTCAGCTAACTGCCACAGACAGTAAAGTCCTGAATATCAGTGACCCTCAAAAAGAACATTCTGATGCATGTTATTTGATGGGTTTGTATCACATGTGCTCCTGGCATCACTTACACTTACTGAGTAAAATATCAAGAAGGTAAGTGACTATATTTCCACGAACAGTTCAATATTTGTCAAGTTTCTCCTATACAATTCAGTATTAATAGTGGAGTAAATTTATATTGGGGAAAGTAGAGTATTAATAGTGGAGTAAATTTATATTGGAGAAAGCAGAAAAGATAGGAGCATGGATATATAGCATTTCCCAAAAATACAACTCTGTTAAACAACTATTATTAAAAAACCCAAGCAAAACCAATTCTCAGCTGAAAGTTAGATATGTTTCATTTTTATACATGGGTTATAGACAGATTTTGGATGCTTTTATGATTGTGGTAGAAGCAATTACAGTTGCATCATCAAAACAACTATCACACAAAGTTCTCCTACTGCCTAATCTTTTAATTCTGAATCATGATCAAAAAGTATTCACAAGTTAAAAGACATCTAGAGGCATAAAAACACTCCTGACTAAAAACCACCTTCACAGTGTTATTCACAGCAAATATAAGGTGGCAATAAATAAACAGTAGAAAGCCCAATGGCATTTAGGCATCTCCTGCAAAACAGTCCACAATCTGACAGCATTTATGAAGAGGATCATCAATAAGGAGCTAAATTATCTTCTCTATGTTACTTTAATAAAAAACCTCAATTTGTGTTTACTTTCCTACATAACATATTGCCTTGTTCAATATAAAAACAGGTAGGGCAGCTATGCTTAAAGAGGATTCAGAGCGTAATAACAAAAAATGATACAAAATTGGTCATAGAAGACCATTTGTACAAGTATTCTTATCTTTCCACATCAAGATATTGAGCAAAGAATATTTTTAGTGTCAGAAAGAAAAAGCTATTAGTCTGTGAAATAGATTTCCGAGAGAATTATAATTTTCCAGTACATTTGAGTATCTTAAAACTATGCCTGTCAATCATCTCAAGAATACATTCTGCAGTATTTCTGTCCTGTCAAAAATATGAGACAATAATCCCAAAAGCTTATATATTATTCAATTCTGTAGTCTTCCAAGAAAGATACTCCCACAACTGGAACAAAAATTGTCTTCATTCATTATAAAGACGTGAAAAACTTCTCTATCGTGTGCCACAAAGTAGGGAAAAAAACCCAAGACAGAACTTTACCACCTTTATATTTAGATAAGAGTTGGAAGAACATCTGGCTCATGTGAAAGAATAGTTACTAAGTTTGCCAATGTTTATGATTTAGAAATGTCCTTAACCATGAATTAATTCCAAAAACAAAGCTCTTACTTAGTTCTTGCAACCTCCTTAGATATATGGAATCTTCTTCAGCATTCTCCATTCCAAGACAAAAATAAAGGCTTGACTTCTCTATAGCAAACCAGCCTTTTTTCCACTGATCCAGGTTATGGCGATCTTTGTAGTACAGTTGGCCAATCAGCTCACAGTCTCTCTCTAACAGGGCTTCAGCCACAGGGGGAATAAAATGCTACCAAAGAAAATGGGGTGAGTGAGATGAAGAAAAAAACCCTCTTCCCCTAAAAAAAGAAAAAAATCAAGATATGGCAAATCTATAAGATTCAAGGATGAAGGTCACAGTAAAGAGTATGACTTTCAGATATATAATTCATAAACCCATATATACATCTAATTTGAAATATAAAATCAAGTATGACTTTTTTCCATTCATACTCTACAATTCAAATATTTTTGCTGTTTCAACTAAAATTGATTTAATTAGATATTTAATTAACATTTAATACTGTCTAAAATATGGTATTGCTTTATGAATTCTGTTTCAGCAAATAACAGAATGGCAACCATGAACAACTTAGCTGAAATAAATTCATACAGTATATGTCTTTATACTAGAGCACCTTTAATATATTCTTACGGTCAGCATGAAAATGTTGCTTCAATTCCTTTTGCATTTATTTTATTATCTCATTTCAAACATTAAATCACAGAAGTTATTTCTGCTGCACAAGAAACCTTTACACACAGGATAGATCAGCACACATCAAGTATGGCTTCTCAAAGGATTTTAAGCTAACAACCACACTTTATTCTTTGTGCAAAGGCTCCTGGCCTAACTGGAAAAGATAATTATCAGTATTACCTTAGCTATTGCCTGAGTCCATTTTCTCTGTGAATATGTAGTTTCAGCTCCAAATAGGAAAACACGTTCTGACATTAAGTAGATTTCAAAGGTAAAGATGTCCCTAAAGGAGGAAAGAGGAAAAAGGCAGCTGTATTTAGTCTTCACAACTGGAGATGTGCAAGAGTTGTATTGTCTATTTTTGCATTACTTCATACCTATGGAACAGAATCCATCTGTGTTTCTCCTCCAATCTTACAAGTACAGCCCAGCTAATAAGAGAGTACTTTATAACACAACATGATCAAAGTGCTTTTCAGGCCAATAATACATGTTTAGAGGCAATGGCATTAACAGTTTTTCTGTAATTCCAAAATGAATAAAAATGTTTACATATAGTCAATAAAAATGCACAGGGATTTTTTTTTTTTTGCTTTTGCAAGTTCACATGAATTCATCAAGTATATTTTTGTGATGCATTCAAAATATTTTGCTTAGAAGCAGACCAGCTCATTGAATGGAAAGTGGTGAACCACTTTGAAAATTATATGTAAACACTTTATTCTGACTAATTTTTAAGGACCAGTTGTTTCACTACAGGAAATACCAAATTTAAGGAAATTTCTCATAAAACTGCCCAATCACGGGTAAAGCAAAACAGGATGTTATTTATTCTCTAAAAGTGAAGTATACAACCAGCATGCTCTTAATGTATGTATTATCCAAAAGTTGAACCACTTGGAGATGTAGCAATCAATATGTTAGATTTGAAGACAGAAGAAGAAAGTGATTTTTTTTTTTTTTTTTTTTTTGAGATACCACAAAGCTCCTGCAGAATAATGAAGGCTGCAATATTTTATAGCATATTGAGGCATCCCCATATTTGAGGATTTCTCCCCTTGGCAGCAGCTAAAGTCCTTTATTCCCATTATCTTTTCCAGAAGCTTACCAAATAGACCATGTTTTCTTTGCAGACAATTTTACTTTGTAACTAAAAGCATTACACTAATATACTCTAGAAAGATATTTCTATTTTACATACATACACATCAAAAAAATTTAAAGTAAGCATTATGGATTTTGTTAGAGAAATCCGAAGTATAGTTTAAACAAAAATGTTGCCCTAAAGAAATCAAGTATCACTGGAATGCAACTCAGATTAGCCCATGTGATGTTCTAAATGCACAAATGGGATGTGAGGGAGTTAGAAAAGAAAAACAAGAACACACACACACAAAGTTGTTAGCTTCAAATTATACAATGTTTATCAGTTAAACTGTTGTCCTTGGATGCACAACAAAGAATGAGTTTCAAAGTCCAGTATCTCTGCAACCAAATCCAAAAATAGTGTGGAGAACTCTAATTTGCTACATTATTATGAGGAAGAAACAAAACAAGACTTTTGGCTTTAAGCAGAGGTTAATCCCAGAAAGAAAAATGAGTATTAATTGTTCAATTTATCATCATGTAATCTTTTAAGCACTGATAATATGCATTACAGACCTAATAAGAAACAGATGTAGCTAATTTAAGCTGCCCTTTTAAATTACCCTAACATTTTCATTCTAAAAATCCCCAAATATCACATAGCACTTATTTCCTGAAGTCAAATAAAACAATTCAGCTTTTTCCTATTCAAAATTAACAGCTCTGGAAACCCAGAATAAAATCTTTCAAATATCTGAGTTTGTTTATATAAATATGAATTTGGGAGCTTACCCTCTGTTTAAAAAGAAGTCTGATTTGTGTACCACAAGACAGATAACTTCACTGATGTCAATCATACCATTAGGACTGGTAGTTTTATCATTTTCATAGTAGCTCAGAAAGCCACTTTCCAAAGTGCACCATCTTTTGTTGAAATCTGTGATCAAGAAATAATAGAAAAGTCAGTTTTTTTTAAAGCAAGGTTTTTTTAAAAAATAAATAAATACAAGGTGGAAGAGAAAATCTGCAGAGCAACGTTAACGTGTTATTAGGCATATTTAATTAGGACCAAATGTCTACTCCCTCTTATGACCTAAAATGTGAATACAGCACACAACATAGAATATTAATGACTATTTGCAATTGGAAATACTCATGCATTCATTCTAGCTTATGTCTAGTTCTTACAACATAATCTGAGGTGTACATGTTCCCACTGATGCAGAGAATTAGGTCCTAAGAGAAAATAATCTCTTTCTCTTCTACAGCCTTAAAATTCCCATGCAGGTGCAAATATTCTGGCAAAGCATTTGTGGGAATTTGGTAAAGCAGATGTGGAAAAAATACCAAACAACCACTACACAAATCAAGGCATTTGTGGGAATTTGGTAAAGCAGATCTGGAAAAAAAACCAAACAATCACTACACAAATCAATCAAAAACCCAGTTGTTATCAGCAAATACTTATATATCTTGTTATCTCACACTTATTCCAATTTGTTTTACTATTGTTGGCTATATGACTTATACATGTTTTAATAAATATCTTGGTACTATTTTATTAGTATTTATTTGTATCATGGTATTTGCTGTCCTGTCTAAATATACATTTTAAGTACTAAAATAAATCTAAGATAAATGGTCTGAAAATGTATAAGTTTACAGCTGAGCCCCAAATTTATTAGTATTTATTTGTATCATGGTATTTGCTGTCCAGTTCTATCTAGATCCTGTCTAAATATACATTTTAAGTACCAAAATAAATGTAAGATAAATGGTCTGAAAACATCTAAGTTTACAGTTGAGCCCCAAACTTTGATGCTTTGATTGTTCAGGGGTTTCACTCTCTCATCCTCCAAAACATATTCCACAAAATAGCTCAATGCTTTTATTTGTATCATGGTATTTGCTGTCCAGTTCTATCTAGATCCTGTCTAAATATACATTTTAAGTACCAAAATAAATGTAAGATAAATGGTCTGAAAACATCTAAGTTTACAGTTGAGCCCCAAACTTTGATGCTTTGATTGTTCAGGGGTTTCACTCTCTCATCCTCCAAAACATATTCCACAAAATAGCTCAATGCTTCAATACTCATTACTTTCAAGGATGATTTTGGAATATCAAGGCTTTTAAAAGGGCTCCATAAAACTTTTTACACTAGGAGCAAAAACCAAACCTGAGCCAGTAAACCTCTAACCTCTACTTTTTGATCTACTTCATCAGAATAGCACCAACATTTGAGCTCTCTTCCTGCTGCCATCAACAGCCGTTAATTAACGACAGCTTTCCTGCAAAGTTATGCACCCCTGCTGAAACCACTGATGCTGCTATAATGAGAAGTACACACACAGTTGACTTACAGCCTCCTGCACTGAGACACACACAACCAAAAACCAGACTGTATTTCCAGGTGTTCCACCTGGTTGGTATAAACCCCAGGTTCAGTTCACAGCACCCAATGATTTCTTGAGTGTCCTTTTAGCATTAGTGCCCAACCCAAAAAGGGCAACAGTTTTTTGTGGCAACAAACACAGCACTAAAATTTTCAGCCCTTGGTGCTAAGGGCAAAGCTGACAACTGCTTCCTAACACTGAACAGGGAGTTAGCTTTTATGGTTAGATAGCTTCACAGGATTCTGGCTTGGAGCCCTGTCCACAAACAGCACTAAAGAAAATAAAAATAAATCAAAAGCCCCAAATTTAGACAAGTGCTATAATCCCCAGTGAGAGAATGGTGCTCCTTCTCTGGCCTGGTGAGGACTCAATTAGCTTGTGGCAAGACACAACTGCCTCAACAGGAATTCTCTTCTCTAGAACTTAATAGCAAGGTCACTTTTCTTCAGATAACATGACCTAATTTGAATATTTACAGGCACAGGAGGGAACTGAAATGGTACCTCCTACACATTACTACTCTAAACCCTCAAATTATTTCTGAAAGAGAAATTAGAAAAAAGTAATATAGTAACTTATTCCTAATAATCTGCAATATGCACACTACTTCATGTTAAGGAGGTTTTATAAATGCAGAAACAGTTCTTGATGGAGAGAAAGTGGGTAAAAAGAAAGATTATATATATGTTTTAAATAGCAAAAAGAACCTTTGTCATACTACTACTTAAACATGGCTGAGAAACATTGCAGCCCTCAGGCAAGAGCAGTTTCTAATTCAACACTGCAGAGGTTTTTGTTGTCGTCGAAAGGATTTATTATTAAATCTTCCTCCCTGGTCCCATTTGTCTTCTTGAACTGCAAATGGTCAGGGGAACCTCTCTCCTATGTATCAGTAAAGCACCTACCCCAGAAACATCAGTTCTGACAAACACCTTAATGCAAAAACAAAGCAAACAAACATTCTCCCAAAAAAAGTAAACACTAGAACACCTACCATCTTCAAGACACTATCACAATTTCAGAGGGCAGAACCTAAGCTGAGAGAAATATGGTTCCTTTCCATTTATTGCTATGTTTCTCCACGTATAAGTGCAACACTAAGCAAGACTACAAGCTTTCAAAGCAGCCTCATTTCTGTCCACTAAAAATGTAAGATGGAAGGCAGACAAAATTCAGTTGTTTCTTGTCTAAGGACTTGCATAATAAATATTTTAAGGCATCCTACTAACAATGCTCACTCATAGTGCATCTCCCTCAAAAGTACTACAGAAGCCAATCTGTGAGCATTTAGAGCTAAATCTTCAATCTATTCAAGTATTTACAAACATTCAGCACTTCTAACATGCCGCTCTGTTAGCAGAGACCAGCAGGGTTACCTTGTATCTGCTCTCTACTTCTCTCAGTGTTGACTTTCAAGGGTTCTTTTGAAGTTTTTTAATGAATATAGATACAGCACAGAAGAAAAGGCTGCACATGGAGTAAGTTGTACAGAGTTCTGCAGTTATTACAGTGTTTCCTGAATAAATTCTGTGCAGTTTCACAGCAATCCTCAATAAAGTCCTGTCCAGGAGAAATCCTCTGCCATAACAGGCATCTCTGTTAACAACTGCCAAGTTGCTGGGAAATCCCTGTGATCAGGCATTAGTTCTGTTGGTCAATCAATGCTTTCCAAAATTTGGAGCCATACTAACATAAATTCTTCAGAAGCATGTTTAAACAGGAGTTCTATGCTTTAAAGGCATACACCATGAGAATATGGACAAAATCATACAAAACATAT
>NW_008666501.1:0-1013 GCF_000695815.1 Acanthisitta chloris | reverse complement strand
AGCCCTGTCTGCGCGGGCAGCGAGGGGGAACACTGCCACCGCCGGGGAAGGTAGCTCTTGGGGCTCCCGGACAGGCACCTCCGGCTCGGAGACGTGATCGCTTCTCCTTAGAGGGAGCGATACTCTCCGGCCGCCGCTCACGCAGATGATGAGCGGGTGGGTGATGGTTCACTCAGGAAAGCCAAGTCCCATTCACGCGCTCGAGTGTACGACCGGATCTGCCCGCCCGGCTCCTGCAATCCACAGCTGGCATCAAAACCGGTCACGAAATTCAAAGCCTGAGTTCCGATCACCTCGTTTTCCCTCGCTTATAAGCCCAAACACTGCGCGCTTGTGTCAGTGCGCCAAACTGAAATGAGAAATACGCAAACAGAACATCTCTCAGCAGCCGGGTTTATGAAAGGGATACACTTTCGGACTCTTCTGGAAGGCAAAGGGCTAGGGCAGGAAGAGAAGTCCACCAAGCACGAGCTGAGAAGCAGAGCAGCACACAAAGTGACCTCTGTTCCCCTGCCTCCAACTCCCAACAAAATGTTGCTTTTCATTGGAAGGGAAAAGCAGGACTGGGAGCGGGCGACACGCACAGCGGCGGCCAGCCCATCTCCCGCCCTGCCTTCGAGGGCTCATTTTCGCCAATTTTCATGTTCTCCTTGAAACATGATTTTATATAGACGAACACAAACAGGGTCGCAAAGGCTGAAAAGAGAAAAGAATAAATACGCGCCAGCAATAGCCCTATGCTCGAGCAAATCCTCATTCCAGAAATGTTTGCCAGGTCTCTATGGGAATGCCTTTTTTCCGCCACTGTACAGCATAGCCAGCATAGCCCCACCACATGCCACTTTCCAAATAAACCCGAAATCTGGGCGAACTCCCCAGGCCGAGCAGGGCCGTCTCCGGCCACCCTGACAATCCCAGGGCGAAGGCTCCGGCCAGGCGACAGGCCCCACATCACCTCCACAAAGGCAGCCTCCAGGTCTCACAGCAGGTACAATGTGCTGGGGGCACGCGGG
>NW_008666500.1:1927-2279 GCF_000695815.1 Acanthisitta chloris | reverse complement strand
AAGCAGTGTCCCTGCGAGGTGAAGGCTGTGGACGGGCTGTCCCCAGCTGACCCTAGCCTGTTCACGGGCAGCACCCCTGTGGTGTCCCTCTGTGGGTCTGGGGCTCCGGCTCCCAACACCGCTGGTCCCACGGAGTGCCACGGTCAGGACAGGCACCTGCTGGTGGCTGGTGGTGCCAGGCCAGTCGTCCTCCTGCTGCGGTGGGGACAGGCTGCAGGATGTCCACACCACACGCAAGTCCTGCCAGCTGAATCTCTTGCCTGCAGAGAGCTGGTTCCATCCCTACTCTGCCTTGGGCCAAGCCACGGTGCTGTACAGAAGTGAACAGAGAGACTCGAACTGACACGAGGAG
>NW_008666500.1:0-1914 GCF_000695815.1 Acanthisitta chloris | reverse complement strand
GGAAGAAGTGGGTTATCCCCTGCTCCAGCACTAACCTCCTGGGAATGCTGCTGCTCATGTCATCTTGCCTAATGCAGCTCCTTGCAGAGACGCAAACGCTGTTGCTCTCGCTCAGGGATCCCCCCAGATCCAGACACCCCACAGGCATGGGTCCTGTGCTGGGCTCTCCTGCCTCACCTGGCCCCTTGTTCCCATCCCTCTGTCCTCACAGCGGGTCTGTCCTTCCTCCCGCAGGCATGAAGCGACCCCTGAGCCCATCCCACAGCCCCGAGAGCGCGGTGCGGCTGGCGGAGGTGGCCAGCTGCCCCCCCAGCCAGCCCGAGCAGCGCATGAAGCGGGAGAAGAAGCACCAGTCGTTCACACTCTGCGAGGTCTGCAACATCCAGCTCAACTCGGCCGCGCAGGCACAGATCCACTACAACGGCAAGTCCCACCAGAAGCGCCTCAAGCAGCTCAACAAGGGGAAGATGCCAGCGGCCCAAGGTAGGAGCCCACCCAGCAGGTCGAGGTTGCCCAGAGGATGCCCTTGCTCTGGCACAGCTGCTTCGCTGGGCTCAAGGGATGTTTGGGACACTGTGTTTTGTCCTTGGCATCTGTCACTTGCTGGTCTGCCTGAACTCTGGGGCTTCCCCCAACTGTCAGTGCTAGTCCTCAGGTCTTTTGGGGGCCCAGGGGCCCACACTGCAGCACTGGAGAGATGGACACACATGGATCTGTCCATGTGCAAGTGTGGTTGCTGGTGCTCTGTGTGTCTTTGTGAGCATCTTGTGTTCCGTAGACAGTTTGTCCAGCAGGGCTGAGTGTGTCCAAGGATGGAGTGTCTGTCAGCCCCTTGACTACTGGATGATGCTTTCCAGGTGCCACCCTGACCCTGTCCTTCCAGGCTCTCGCTGTGCACATCTCCTATATCTGTGCTGAGTTTGATTCAAAATGCTACTTACATGGTGGTGCTGAGGACCTTTGCCTGTTGGCTGTGGCAGGGATGCTGGGCCATGGCAGGGATGCTGGCACACAGCAGGGATGCTGGCACACAGCAGGGATGCTGGGCCATGGTAGAGATGCTGGGCCATGGCAGAGATTCTGGCACACAGCAGGGATGCTGGGCCATGGCAGGGATTCCAGCTCACACAGGTGCTGTGCTGCTGGGCAGGAGATTGTGCAAGGGCAAGGACTCACTTGCCCTCTGTGCCATCTGCCAGCACTCACCTGGCTGGGCCCAGCTGGCTGGTGTTTTTTTTTGATTGTGGCACACAGCAGGGATGCTGGGCCATGGTAGAGATGCTGGGCCATGGCAGAGATTCTGGCACACAGCAGGGATGCTGGGCCATGGCAGGTATTCCAGCTCACACAGGTGCTGTGCTGCTGGGCAGGAGATTGTGCAAGGGCAAGGACTCACTTGCCCTCTGTGCCATCTGCCAGCACTCACCTGGCTGGGCCCAGCTGGCTGCTGCAGATTTTCTCCTGCATAAAAGCAGGGAAATGTGCCCAGAAATGTCACCCTGTCACCATGGCTGACCTGTTCTGCCTGAGCCTTTGGCTGTGAGGGTTTGTCTGGTGTTAGCAGCAAACCGGTGCGGCTGGCGGGAGACACAAAATGGCTTGGGTTGGAAAAGACCTTAAAGATTATCTGGTTCCCTTCTCCTGCTCTTCTGCAGACCAGGAAGGCTGAAGCCATAAATTCCTAGCATGGCAATAATCATCTGTGTGCCAAATCCTGCCCTGACTGGTGCTGGTTTTGTTTGGGCAAGGCCTGGGATACATGAAGGAGCAGGTCTGTTCATCATCCTTAGTGACAGATGGAAATATCGCCGGCTATTTTAATGGGGACAGGGCTCATAAATTCCAGCCTGCCTCTTCCAGATTCTTCCCTGGATCTGGTTGAGGCTCGACGGGAGGCTGTCCAGGGATGCGTTT
>NW_008666499.1:57181-72702 GCF_000695815.1 Acanthisitta chloris | reverse complement strand
GATTTAATATATACATAAATATTTATGAAGATTAGTGTTTGGAAAATAATTCTGTAGTGAAACAGTAAAATTCTGTGGAAAATATCATGACTATAGGAGCGTAAGTACACAGAGTTCTCTTTATATTCCCATCCAATAAAAGTACATATTTATTATACTGTTAAAATAATATTGACAAAATACCATGATACAAATCTTATTTTAAGTTTTCTGTCACCTGTCTGTGAAGTTGATCTGCAAGGATAAAGAAAAATCTTTGACACCTGTGGCCTGGCAGCAGTTTGCACAGCACTTGTGTGTGGGTTTAAGATGTAAGTCAAAACCAAAGCTGCATGTTGCCAGTACAGAAGAGTTGATAGCTCTGGAGCACTGGAAGTGGCTAGGGAGTTTGAATTAGATCTGCACAATAAATTGTCTCTTTCTGAACAGGTGAATTGAAGATCAGGAAAAAAACACAAACATATAATTAAGATTACTTATGAAAAGACTACTGAAATGTCTTTGCTCTGCCAAGCTTTATCTTCTCTGTTAAATGCAAACATTTTCAATTTACTTTCTTCATTACTCTTTTTTTTCCTTTTTGCTCTGTTAGATCAATATGCATTCTGTCGCTATGTGATTGACATGTTTGCGCAAGGGGAATTTTATCCAGGTACATTCCTACATCATTGAACTCTGTTCTAATATTCTTCTGTTTCCTTGAGAGTTTCTGCTCCTTTATGTATTAAAAGTGTGTTTTGTATTGTTGAAAGGTCTCACAAGAGCAACAAAGAGTGTGCAAATAGTTTTAATAAAGCATAAGAGCTAATGGCTGTTTTATTAAAGCTTTTAATTTTCTGTCTACAATGCATGAATTAAGGTTATTATAAAAGCAGAGACAATGGAAGGCTAAATTGCTAAAATTTTCCATGCTTTTTTGGCTGAAATGCAAGAGGAAGAACTTATTGTTAATAGCTTATTATTTGTTTTGGGGTTTTTTCCCCCCAAAATAGCAAGGCTTAACCCCAAAATGCTTCAAAAATAGAACTGCCATAATTGTTCTTAGTATATAAAATACTTTATATGATCTATAACTTCTGTGCTTTATCTTCTCTCTTCCCACATCTACATGTTAATCTGTTCTAATACAGACACTTAATTCCTCACCAAAAAAATGAAGCTAGAGCTACTGATGATGACTAAGCATCATCACATATTATTAAGTCAATATACCCTGATCTTATTTAATTGATATTTGTCCTGTTGAAATCTAGTGCAAGAGGACATGCTATAGAGAGGACATAATCCTAGGAATGATAAGAATGATATTCTTGAAAAGAGTCGAGAGAATATTTAGTGGCACACTAAGCCCTACAAGCTTTTTTTAGTCAGTTATTTGCTCATGAAGCTCTCCACTGGCACACATCTGAAGTGGATATGTTGTCTTACTGCTTGTAGCTTAGGTCCTCTCTTGACATGCCCAGGTCCAGACAGAGCTGGGAAGTCCTAAGGATGTAGCTGAGATACAGAGACTCTCACAAAGGGGAGAGAGAGAAAACACAGATTTTTGTGGAGGGGAAAAAGAACAAGCTTAGGATTCTGTAGGGAGAGGGTTTGTGTTGCATGTTCTCAAAGAGCAACGTGGAGAGGTAAGGGTTTCCATTAAAAAGGAGTAAAATACTGTATCACCTCTAGGACTTTTAAAGACAGCCTTTTACAAAGGGTCTGATTTAGGGTCAGAGGAGGACAAAGGTTTGCAAAACCTTCCATAGATCTTCAGTTATGGTTTAATTTTAAAAATGTTAATTTAAAAAATATGTACCAGTGTGATGGACAGAGCTTCTGGCTTTACACAGCTGCACCATCAACAAATCACATGACAAAGACTTGCATGGAGATCTTTAAGATCTCACAATTCTCCTGACATTTTTAAGCAGCTGTGGGAAGAGAGGGTTTGAGGTTTTCTTGGTTTTGACCTTTGCAGCTACAAGGAAACTGGGAAAACCATGAAAGGGAGCAGGGAGATAGACAGGGAAGTCTGTAGTGTCTTGAATTTCAGCTGTATTTTGACCAGCTAAGTCACTTGTTGACACCTGAAGTTAAATGCTGTGCATGGCTGTTGTGATGAATCCAGATATATTTTCATGGGAGGTAATAAAAATAAAAAAGAGTGTTGACTTCAAAACAAGCTTCAGTCAACCCACAAGCTGTGAAAGGCAATGCTGAAACATCCAGACCAAGTTTCTGAGAAGCAAGGTAAAGGCCAGGTATGCCCAGCCTTGGTTTATAGTCATAGAGGAGAGTGCTGCCAAACACTGATCAGTTAGTGTTTGTTACTTTCTGTCTCAGGCAAAGTGCTCATTTCACACTGTCCTTTTGTGAACAGAAATATTACTCTAATTAATTTTTTTTAATAGGTAAATGTGGGGAAAGCATCCTTTAATGACCTTAACATCCAATTAGCTTTAAAATCTGCTTCATTTTCTCCTTTTATCAGTTTATATTTTTTATGGTAAACTACTTTGTCCAAACAGAGAGCTCTGAGTGCAAATCAGCTGAGGAATTTAATTAGTCACCCTGACACTGCAATACTTTCAAACCAGGAATCATTTCTGTCAATCTCAATATTGCCATTTGTGAAGGATGAAAAAAACTGCATTATTTGTTATAGAAAATTCCTTCACATAAATGTATTGGCTTTTTGTAGGATTGCTTACATCGAACACAAATTTCTGTCTTCTTGAGTTTGTAAGCAAAATAAATGGATTTATAATGTCGGTAATAGCAATATCATTCAGTATTTTTTTTTCAATAATATTTTTGCAATATTTTTATTATCAAAAGTTGATATTAATTCCTTTCAATTTTAGACTGTTTTAGTTTTACATACATTCTAACCAAGAATTTATAGCAATGTAAATCACTTAAGATGTCATTTTAGATTGCTCAAATAATTAATTAAAACTCAGATCCTTGAGTTTCATTAATTAAATACTCTTTTCAAAATACATCAATTATTACATTTTGACAGTTACATGAACGATCTATTGGAGGTCAGTTAATGCTGTTACGTTGATTTTAACGAAGCTCAAAAGTTCTTCATTTGCTCAAAGTTTGTCATAATAATGCAGTCTTAGCTATAAAAACAAAAAAAGTAATGAAATATACACAAGGATTCATAGGAAGACATATAAAGAAGATTTCTTTCTACCCTGCTTTGTGCAGCATTAACTGTGGTTTTCTCTGACCAGAATTTGTCCCTAATACTGACTGGTTTCATGCAAATCTTCCTGTGAATTTCAACAATTGTATCGATATCAATTAACTTCTAAGATTTCTATTTTACTTTTTACAAAAGAAAGGTATCTAAGGTTCTCAGCCCTTTGCAACAGATTGTAGTGGTGTTTTAGCCATAAACTGATCTTTTTCTAAACCAGAAGTCCATCTCATGAATATCATGACTGCGACAGTGACCAGTTGAATTCTACTGAGACATTTATAGGCAGCCTAGTCGAGCTCTATTGTATACAGTATTTAAAATTGCTTTCAGATTTTATCTGTTGAAGAATGGAGCTTGAGAATATTTTTCACTTTCTGTCTAACATGCATGTGATAAGTGACAGTTTCTCATAGGGATTGCTGAACCACCTTTCCTCCAAAGGATAGACTTTTCTGATCTTGTTTAACCATGGACTACAGTTTCTCAGACAAGTATGGTCATTACTGTCTCAGCATTAACAAATCACTCTGACCAAATTGCTTTTGGCTGACTGTAAATGAAGAATTAATATGCATTTCTTCCAGGGTTAATTTTCCAAGTTTTACTTTCAAAACTTTATAACCTAAGGTGGAAAGCTTGCTTATTAAGAACATTGGTTCTGACTGGCACCTCTATTCTTCTACTGGTATTTCTGAGGTCTAGAATAGCCTTTCTGATACAGAAGGCCACTGCCTTTTGCTTCATGGATATAGTCTATTCCATGTATTTGATAATCTGTTTGATATTCCTGTATTTTGTTCTGAGTAGTAGTTCTGATGTTCTTAGCTTTATTTTTTATTGGTTGAAGTAAAGGTTTGATTTTAGTAGAAATTTTAAAATTTATTTTCATAACAATTTTCTTGCCCTTAGACAGTCTCAAATCCTCACCCACATGGATGGATTTCAGGGACATTAGTTGGTCTCTCTTTTAGCATGGAGCACATAATTCTCTAAGTTAACTGGATCTGCTCTGTTTTATTCCCCCTGTGCCGTAACCCTGTTTTCCCACTCCTCCCCTGCTTTCACTGCAACATTTGCCAGCTTGCTTTACACTAGAAGAGTTCCCCTGTTCCAATGAAATGCTTTTTTTGTTTTGCAGCTGCATAAAGTGGATCCTTGCATGTCTGTCTTTTTTGCATCCCACCTCAGCATGAAGTTGAGCATGCTGCGTGCTGCTAAATTAAGAGTGATAAACATCTCTTGGGTATCTGGGCGTAACATGGCACCCTTGTTTCCTGCTGGTACATTATCTACTCATGGTCAGATTTTGTTTTAATTTTATTCACTTAGAAGTTTATCCTGCGTGCATAGTTTCACTGTGTTCTAGTTTTCTTTAAATCACTTGCATTTCACAGTACACTGGACTCACTACTGGATGATATGCACAGTTCCCTAATTGGCAAAAAAAGACTGGGAGCACAGATGTGATATTATTCACACTTTAGACTTTCTAAAATCTTTGCACTAAAGCACCCAATTACCCTGTGGAGCTTGTACCACCCTATAACTAGTAATAGTTAGACTGCAAAGGAATGTGGCCATACCATTTCCTTTCATTAATGTAGCCTCATTTATTTATTGTGAATGTCCATGCCATAGTCCAAAAGTCACAGTGATGTAGATGATTTTGCTAATCCTGTACTGTTTTAAAAAATATTTTATTTGGAGAAATTTATTAGGATTTCTGGCATGTGTACATTGCAAGAGTGAGGATACACAGAGTAAGCTAGTCATCCCACCTTCTCATTAAAAATATCATTGAAGCCTCACCTTTTGCACATATGCTCATGGAAAAAATAAAATGAAATAAATAGAAAATAAAGGCATGTCAAGAAATTCAGGCAAATTGTGATGAGTGTCCATGGGGAATATTAAAGACTGCTTGGTCCCAGAAAGAGGTGGTAGAATGTCCTTCATGTCTACAATGTTCTTTCAAGGCTGATCTCTTCTCCTCTCTTGTCAAGAAGTATTCAGTCAAAGAGAAGGAATTATTGTTACTATACAGTGTGGTAAGAGAATTTCAAGACCATCAGTATGATACTTGCCATTTAATATAAAATTTATGGAGAGACTTGTATAAAAGTACATCAATATTGCATCATGGAGTGTATTACTGCAAAAAAAAAAGCCCCTAGAGCAATAAGTGCCTAATTTTGAAAGTAAAAATGCCTGCATTTGCTGTGGGTGGGCTGCAGTGCTGGAGTTAAATACCTGCCCTCTGCTGTTCAGATAGCAAAATGCTTTAGGCTCTTGAACTATTTTTAAGTGTCACTCCTACTTGATTAAAGACTAGGATGTGTTGTGGATATCCAAATGACAGGCTGTAACTTTTCACCTTGTTACATTACATTTACATTTGATACCAGTGTAGTTTCTCTGGGGATATATTAGATCTAGTGCAATTAGAAAAAGAAAAAACAAAACAACCCAGTCATAATAAATAAGAAACTAGCATGTTACTAGCTTCTTCTTTGGAGAAACTCAGCATCAAAAACTATGGTCAGAGTTAGAAGTCTTCACAACTGAAAGAAAATGCTAAAGATTATTGGGTTTTTTTCCTATGCTTTCTGCTGCTAGTTACCCAATAGACCACTCTCTCCCTTATGGTTCAAAACAAGCAGGCCAGGTATTTGCTTTAGTGAAAAAATGAAGGAAGAGTATGGGAGCTATGAATCTTCCAGTTTTACTTTTTAAACGTTTTACATTTTACTGCCCTCTGAGGGCAGTGCTGTACCCCAAAATTTGAACTCATCTGGATTCATCTTCAGAGCTGACAGTTAATTGTTTCTACCAGTTTATCAAAAAGCTGTTCATATGAAAAAACACCTGTTGACACATTTATTTCTACTGATGACATAATTAAAAATGATTGAACAACTCAAACATTTATTCCTCTAGTAATCTCCTAGGAGAGTTTTGAATACTTTTCAAACTGTCTGAAAGAAAAGAATTAATGAAGAGTAAATTTAAATATATGTATGAGAAACTGAAAATTAAGTTTCTATTGTTGCAAAATTTCTAAATAATTTATTAATGTGCTGTTCTTGTAATAGCTTTATCTGTCATTTAGAGTCTAAATATTGCTTCTGTAACTTTCTATTCAGTTATGAGAAACTATGAGAAGCTATCCACTGATCTGTTTTTAACAAGGTTCTTGTCTATGACCTCCCTTTCACCCCAAAAACTGTCAAACTCTGGTCAAACTCTGAAATGACATTGATCTCTCAGTGGGAATGTTATCAGCATACAATCCTGACACCATCCCACAGAGGCAAAACAGCTATCCATTATTCCCTGTTTATATCATCCCACTGTGAATCAGAGCCAGATGCTGGCACACAAAGCTGCATCTGTCAACACTCTTATGGCACTTTACTGTAACTTTGCCAAAAAATTTCAAATGACTTTCACTCTCTCAGAAGCAGCTACCCAGGGAATGTGTGGTATTCTGTTTCTGTAGAGAGGAATGGATCTCTTTCCTTGATAGCTCACTGCAAGGCACCCTGAGGAGTCAAAATTAGGTGATACAGGAGAAAGCAAAAAACTTTGCTGATGTAAATGTGTTTAAATCCTTGATTATAATGGAAATAAACTAATTTAATCTTTGAAGACAGAGACACTATTCTCACACTTGCATTATATTTTACTAATATTTAATATTATAACCATTTCATATAGTTCCGTAACCACGTTTCAAAATCAAGGGTCATTTCAACAGAGGATCATCAAAAGACTCAACTACTTTAGTTTTGCAAAGTAAACTATTTAGAAAGTAAAGGCAAAAGTAAAATGTCAAAACCCCCATAGACAGCTAATAGTAAACAAACTAATTTTCGTATTTAAAAGGTAAAAATAAATTTAGGATACAACTTTGTAATATAGTTACTGCATTTAATGAGTCATTGCCATAACTGATTTCTAGTTTGAATTATCACAACAAGCACTGGTGGCATGTAAAGCAGGTTAAGAAGTGGAAGCATTCTACAGGTAACTTGAAGCACCCTTGAAGTTAAAGGTACTGGTTCTTTTAGGAGAATTTTAGTACCCTGACTTCTACTGGACAAGTAAGACTGCAAAGCACAAACAGTCCAGGAGGCTCCTGAGAAGCATTGATTACTAGTGGAGAATCACTGGGTAGTGGAGAATCCCACAAGGAATGGTGTACTGCTTGACCTCATACTAACAAACAGAGAAGGCCTTATTAGAGATGTGAAGGTTGGGGGCTGCCCTGGCCACACTAACCATGAGATTGTGGAGTTTAGTATCAGGTGAGGAGGAAGCAGGGCAGCAAGTGAGATTGTAACCATAGACTTTAGGAGAACTTTTTCCTCTTTAGGGGTCTTCTTGAAAGAATCTCATGAGAACAGGTCTTTCAGGGAAGAGTTGTCTAAGAGGAACAGGTTGATATTCAAGGATCACTTCCTTCATGCTCAAGAATGATGCATCATGATGAACAAGAAATTGGGCAAAGGGGACGAGAGACCAGAATGGATGAACAAGGAACTCCTGTCATTACTCAAATGTAAGCAGGTAATACACAGGAGACAGAAAGAGGGACAGTCTCCTTGGAATTAGTATAGAGTGGTTGTCAAAATAAAAATGAACCAAGGACCACCTGGAATTAAATCTGGCCAAGGATGTCAAGGACAACCAGAAGGGCTTCTTCAAACATATCAGTAAGAAAAGGAAAACTAATGATAATGTGGGCCTGCTACTAAATGGAGGGAGGACTCTTTTAACAGAGGATGCTGAAAAAGCAGAGCTATTGAAGGCCTTCTTTGCATTTATATTGACTGACAAGGCCAGCTCTCAGGAATCTCTGACCCAGGAGACCAGGGTAAATGAATGTTGGAAGGCTTTTCCTTGGTCTCTAAGTATCTGAAGGGAGCATACCAAGAGGATGGAGTCAGGCTCTTCCTGGTGCTGCTGAGCAACAGGATAAGAGGCGATAGGCAGAAAGTGATGCAGAGGAAGTTCCACCTGAATATGAAGAAGAACTTCTTTACTGTGCATGTGCCCAAGCACTAGAACAGATTGCCCAGAGAGGTTGTGGATCTCACTGGAGACATTCAAGAGCTGCCTGGATGCAGTCCTGTGTAATGTGCTCTAGGATGACCCTGCTTGAGCAGGGAGGCTGGACCAGATGACCCACTGTGGACCCTATCAACCTTACACATCCTGTGATTCTGTCATTGTGGAACTACACAACCTTTCTTCAGTACTGTATATCGTCAGAAGTTAATTCAATATAAAAAATATTTGCAGAAAATTATTTAAGCCAAAAGTAGTTTTATCCATATTTGTGAGGCATAGTTGGCAATGTAACAATTCAGAAAACTAAATATGGTTTTTGGAATAAATTCCAAATAGCCTGGAAGAACATATGTTTCTTTCTTAGACCTTGGATGGCCTCAAGCCTAGGAGAAAACACAATTCCCAAAAGAAAGACCCTCCTTTTCAAGCCTAGATTTATTAGCTTTTAAAAATCATTATATGCAAAAGATGTGTGACAATAATTACATATATGACAGATTTTGCTGACAGTAGTTCTATTCGGAACACATATAGGATTGGTTATTTAAAGGAATGGGATACAACTGTTGATAGGTCTGAGACTTCGTTATAAACAGTGTTGGTAGAAAAGACAACCACTGAAGTCAGCTACATATAGTTCTGCCAAACTTCAGCTGGTAAGGTTGAAAACTTTCTATGACAGATTATTATTCCAGTAAAGATGATTATTTTGGCCAAAATATTTGAGCCATTTCCAAATCAGAGAAAATTAATTTGTACCGCTTGTTTAAAATTTGTCTCTTTCAGTCCTTCCCTTTCCAATATTCTAAGAGCTTCTAAACTAGCTAAAAGGGAGATTAGCTAAAAGGTTTGACTTATTTGTTGCACAGGTTGGAACATCTGCTCAGCAGCATCAATAGTATATTCAAAAATATTTTAGGATTTTCTCATAGGTCCACGTATATGTACCTCTAGGTTCTGTCATTTTCTAGTTTTGCAAAGCAAACTTGGCCTGTAGAGATATTTTAGTGTTGTAACACTGAGCACTACAGAATCTGTACTTTAAACACTGATTAACTTAATAGTCGCTGAAGACCCTAAACAATTGCTTACTCTTATGTGATGACTGCAAAACCATGAAGTCCATCATACAGTTGCTTAAGGCAAAAAAGCCAGCCAACTACATCTTAAATGCCAACCATTTCAGCAAAGTAAATCTTACATGTGTTGCAAAGGAACATTTGTCTTTGATGAGACATGATAACCCATAATCTTCTCCTTCACTTGGTTGTATAAGCCCAGGTTATATAACTCTAAAATATATTTGTTTCTAAAATTATAAGTGAGCTAATTAATCCATTGCCTTTAGAATAAACTTCTGAAAATTCTTAGGGAATTTAACCACTATACAACGAGTCTCTCTTAACTTTAATAGAAAGGAAAATATTTGAGATCTATGCAGTACGTCGTTAAGCACCTCCTGATGCTGAATATACTGAAATATCATCAGGAAGGATTAAATGTATATTGAAGTGTTTCCAGTTTTCTCCTGAATATTTCCTGAAATCCCATAGCTCTGTTGTGAGACTAAGAAAAGTTACTCTCCTTGTCCAAATACAGATTCTCTGCTGTCTCTGCTGAAAAATGATGAGGCTCAGTTTTAACAACAGTAATGGTACCAGGTCACTATATCACATAGATTAGAATAGCATAGGCAGGATCTACAAATGCTTTGACAAGTTACATTCCATCATGAAATAGTTCCAGCTTAGCAATAATTCCTCACCTCTTCTGCTCGGAGAACGTACAATGCAGTAGACAGAAGAGTGTTCAGCCATAGCCTAAGCAGCACATGCTCTCCCTGCCTTGCTTATATCCCCCTCCTTCTGCACCTCATCTACAGCCACTGTGACAGTAAGCTGTGGGAGGTCCACTCCCTTCACCATTCTTTCTTCAGGTGCATCTTTCTTTTGATGCCCACTTTCTTTCTACATGTATCTACTTTGTCAAAAAGACATGTAATTTATGACATATAACTACTATGAGTCAAGACTAGTTTATATTTTCTTCATCAGGAAATGCTATTCTTCCCTCTGCTGCTTCACCTTCCTTCCTATTGTTTTACTTTGTCTTTCAATATACTCAGTATTATCTGACAAAATAAATAGCATTTAGAGTTCAAAAAGTGTTTGAAACCCACACAAATTAAACCAAAACAATGCTTTCATTTTTAAATTTTTATTTATTTATTTTAGTAATGCTCAACAACAAAAATCTTTCTCTATGTGAGATTGTCATATAATTGCTGGAGGTCTGCGGAGCACTGTGGCAATATGTTACCAGACAGCATGCACAGCTCTTGATGTTAGTCCTGGAATATTTTGATATTTTGGTGGCATATAGTGTCATATTTAGGGAGAACTGCAAAATGAGATGCTTGCAATTCATTGCATCTCACTTATATACCCAAACGTTAATTGCCAAACTTTAACCTTTAGCTGTCTTTATGGCCAATGATATGAAATGGAGGTCTCCAGAGGACAATTTCATCCCCAAAAAGATGCCTAAGATAGAAAAGATGAATCACCCTTTGAAGGTACCAATTTCTCTCTGTTGACTATAAATGGATCCCTCGGGTGACTTATCTAGACATAATGTCTGAAAGTTAACTTTTAAATGTCTGGTAGTGAAAGAGCCTACATGCATTCAAGAAGTATGCTACAAATGTACAAGAAAGGATTTTGCTGAAATGAAGACTTGAAATGACAAGTTTCCTATAAGATTTCAAATAATATTATCAGAAGCAGCTGTTGACTCAGCCAAGAAAGCAGTGTTGCCACTCTGAAAATATGAATAACAATCACTATAATATTTTGGGGGTGAGAGAAGAGGGAAATATTATCTTCAAAAAATATGGAGGGTATATCCTATGCAAATGGGTCAAACAAAAGAAACTTAAATAATTTTAGCATCAGAACAAAGGCTTGGTCTTTACAGCTTTGACTTTCATAGAACTTCAGATTTGGAATTTTAAGGTGCTGTATGCTTGCAACTTTCCACTGTTTTAAATTTATTTAATTTTTTGGATTTCTGTTGGATCCATTTATTTGTGCAATGGAAAGGCATTGCAAGTTATTTTCCCCAAAATCTTAGAGGAGACATTGAGCACAAGGCTTAAAACTCATGACAGTGAATTCCAGGACTCTTTGTCCTAAACGTAACCTCTTTAAAAGATGGAGAATCTCTCCTGGAGAAAGGAAATGGAAGGAAGAATCAGAAGTTACCAAAACATGATTGGTTAAAAGTAATTATTATCTATAGTATTACAGGGGTTTTGTCTCACTATTTCTCAGAATTAGTCATTAGTACTTCTAGAAGGAAGAGAATGTTCACTGAGTTTATTAATTACACAGAGCCTAACTTTCAAAGGTATCAAATACTTAATGCCAACATAATACTTAGCTCTCATTGATTTCAGTGGGAATGACAAACAAGAGTTAGGAGCCAACACTGCACTTTTGGTCCCTACTCCTGATACTCCATCTAATAAAATCCCTCAGTTCTTTTCTCTCTAACTTCAAACTGCATTATTGAAACTTTAAGTTCTGAAAAATGGTTATGAATTCACTGTTTTAGGTGATTGTCAAGTATAGACAAGACAGGTAACATAATCATTAACTTCTTGTTTCTCTCATTCTGGCAAAAAGATACAGAGATGAAAAGCTTTGTGGCTTGTGGTCACAGATATTTCAATTCAATTTGACTTCCATGCATTTCTATATTAAATATATTTATTATCTACAAATATCTGTAATTGTGAGAGACTGCAGTATCTGTAATTTGATTGTATCCATGCTAGGTTGTTTTTGCTTTGCAAAACCTGGCATATGCACTCCTTCTTGAAGATAACATAAAGTTTTAGCATTCTTACAGCAATCAGTATTTGCTTTTCTGACTTTAGCACTGAATGTTTCTTAGGTATAGTTGGACTAAGGACATTTGAAACAATGCTATGTAGAGATAAAACAAATACAAATAACTCAAATTACTGAGCAGTAGTCCCATGGCAAAATCAGTATCTATTACTTTTCATCATAACAGCTTATCAGTCCTCTCCATTCTGTTTATTTGTTAGCTGCAAGTACTTGTTTGCAGTGTTTTCTTTTCTCTGTTTTAATTACTTTCCCTTGGATATTTAATATAGTGAAAAATACACATCTATATCTACTCTTGATATTCATGTTAATGATGCTAGGGGTCACTGTATATGATACCAATTTATTAAAGGTTATTTGGGGAGAGAGAGAAAGGCAGAACATGTCTTTTTATTTTATAATCTACTTTTACAGTCCTTTTGTACTCCTGTATGCAGCAATAACTATAATAGCCCATCATTTCTACACAATAACCCATCATTTTCACTGTCCTAGTACTTAGTTCTTTGAGATCCATCTTTTGATATTTCTAAACATAACATGTGGGATTATTTTTACCTGCTAAATGCCTGTGATAAATCATGGGAGGAAATGGAGGCAATTCGATTCAATTTTCAATTTTTTCAATTCAATTTAATTTTAATGTCAGGAAAGGCTGTGTGACTTCTTACTTAATGTATAATGACAAAACTGTTAATGCTTAACTTTTAACTCCTTAATGACTTCAGTCTTCTGAACACAAAAATTGGAACAGATTTCACAAGGTACGGATTGATCCAAAGAGGGATTTTGTGGCAAAAGTCTCTGTAAAAGAACTCTCAGCAATATATTATTGTTGTAAATGGATTTAACTATGCAACTCTGTCAAGCAGCTAAAATACACTGCATACATTTCTGGATCCATAGCACAGGCCATAGGATAAACCAGGAAAAAAGCCCCAAGACAACAAAACATCTATAGCTCTATCCATGCCTCTCTTGCCTGCCTCACTTGGACACTTGCTCTGCACACTTAGATTGCATGAGATACAAACCCACAGAAGAAGAAAAAATATATCAAACAAATTGCCAGCTGTGATTTTAATTGGGTTTGGTAACTGAGTGAAAACACAACAACTAACTGATATTCACACAACATCCAGGAATCTGCAACAACAAATCTCACACCTGTTCAATTACCAAATCAAATAGGGCTAGATAAAGTATTTTCTGTTCAGAAACATCACCAAATCACAGCAGGGGTTTGGAAATAGAAGATCTTTAAGGTTCCTTCCAACTCTTACTATTCTATGGTTCATTTTAAATAAATATCAATATTCATTTGTGTGGATATAAGTATGCATATACACATATATGCCCTTGAATGCACATATATATAGCATATATTATATAGGTATAACTGTATATAAATACACAAAATAATGCATCATCAAAAGCAAAGGATGAACTCAAATCTCTATGTATTAAAAATAACAGCCAATCAAGTTGCTTCTACTTTTATTTGGTACCTTGAGAAGAGAAATTTGATCCTTTGCCCAACTCAATTGGAAAGAACATTTAGATTATGAGTCTGCTTCCATTCTTCTTACACCTTAACTTGTCCTTACTTTCTTACTGGTCCTTGCTTTCAGCTTCATAGATGGATGACCTTCCAAGGCTTCTAGGTTATTTATATAGGCTTATTTTTTTTGTTTGTGTGTTGAGAGAATATCTCTCAACAACATGCTTTACTCACGAGCTAGAGTCTATGTAGATTTCCAAAACTATCTGTGGTATTTTTAATGTATTTTAACTAGATGCAGTGGAGCATAACTAGCATTGGCATTTTCCATGTAATCTTTCCTTTTCTTCTTTTCTTATGCGTCATAATAATAACTGGTTGATAGTCAGTGTAAGAGAATACAAATATTTAAAGGATTGCATTGCTACTGGCAATCACTGCATATACTGTAGCAGTGGCTTATACTTAGGTAATATCAATCTAATGAAAAATCAGAGCTTCACTTTATGTTGGGCAGTTTTCCATTTAATAAAGGCCCAGATCCTGAGTGCAATTGAAAAACTGAAATATATGCATATAACTAAAATATACCTTCTTAAAAGCCTCATTTTATTATCCATTAATTCCATCCGCCACTGTCAAAAATTCTTTACCAAATAGGTCTTTAATACCCTGTTTAAAGTATTTTTTCCACTTGAAATAATTGTTATCACTTTTAAGACTTGTGGGCTACATCTAGACTAGTAAATCAAACTCAGCCCAACTGTTCTCTGAATGCAATTACTTCTGTCATAGGGTGAGCCACATCCAGCACACTTCCTCAAGGTCAAAATGGGCTGGCTGCATCCCAGCTGTCTATTGGGAGTGGTCCCTGGTCCTTGCTAACTCCTGAACTGACCCAATGAATTGTTTGAGATATTGCTGCTTGTCACAGGTCAAGCTTGTTAGAGGCTATTAAAAAAAATTTTGCAGGATATCTATGTCTGAATTCCAGAGCCCGGTAATGTTCCCAGGCTTCATTTAATTGCTAGTGTACATAAAACTACTGTGTCATGATGTGTTCCTTAGGAAAGGATACCTATATGGGGTGCTAAGGAAAATGCTCATTTTTGAGAAAGCATGAGTTGAATCATTCTTTCTCAAAAATGAGCATTTTCCTTGTTCGAAACAGTTACACAATCTCACCTCTTGATCTTCAGCTATTCTTTCATAATGAAAAACAGTTTGGTTATAGTTTTTAATGCACATGTACTAAGCAGAGAAACCCATCCTCAGAATAGTGGCAGTAATGTCCAAAGAGCAATGACTGATAGCAAGGAAGAGACTCACCTTTAACTTTACAAGGCAAAACTGGAAGCCTGGACAGAATGGTTGGAGTCCATTAAGTTTTTAGTCCTCTAAATGCATATTTTGCAGTCTTACCTCGTTCTGCTGATCCATGTCTTGTTCCAAGATTCATGAAACACTTGATTTGAATTTACTTTTTGTAACAAATGACTCTGCAAAGAGCACACTTACTTTATTTCCGTTATTTTTATGATCATTAGCAAATGATGTCACAATTGAGCAGAATGAGATTTATCTGAAGGCATTTTGCTGCATTGAGAGACATGTAGCCTTACCTCGTTCTGCTGATCCATGTCTTGTTCCAAGATTCATGAAACACTTGATTTGAATTTACTTTTTGTAACAAATGACTCTGCAAAGAGCACACTTACTTTATTTCCGTTATTTTTATGATCATTAGCAAATGATGTCACAATTGAGCAGAATGAGATTTATCTGAAGGCATTTTGCTGCATTGAGAGACATGTAGCAAAATTTCTGTGGGACT
>NW_008666499.1:43008-57171 GCF_000695815.1 Acanthisitta chloris | reverse complement strand
TTCAAATAGCTGGTATATGGTTATGTGGAAATACACAGTCATGGGAATGGTGGTATTATTTCTCTCCATATCCAATTGGTATAGTCTCCTGTCTACAATGCCTTTAGTTGTTAGTTATTAATACTAATTTTAGAAGTATTTTCTTTTATCCCATGGTCTTTTGATTTAGAAAGATATATTTAGAAACTTAATTTATTAAGGTTGCTGCAGACAAATAGAACTCAGAAGGTCAGGGAAGAAGGAAAACACACATGATTTGCTGTTATCATAAGAAATCAATTCATCCACAACGTTCAGACAGGATATTTTTGAAACATGTAGAAAGACACTTCCTGGATTGAGAAAAATGAGGTATTTAAAGTTTGCCTTGCATTCTTTATTCCACAGCAAAAAGGTCTAAAAGATTATTAAACCAAGTCAGAATTAATTTCTTCAAGATTTAATAAACACTGATGACTGTAGTTTCACAGAGCTTGAAGTCTGTAGCTTATTTTAAATGAAGTATTCATGTTACCATCTAGTGCCCTAAACCTTCTACTCATCTTTGAGCATACTTCATTCTTTTCAGGCAGTGAAGGAAGTTACTCATGTATTAACATGACAATTTTTCTCCTGATGAGAACATTCTCATGAGCTTAAAACCAACACATTTCACTATTTCAGTTTTCATCTGAATCAATCTGTGATCAGAGAACTGTTTGCAATATTATATATGTAGGAGGTATCTGTAGCACAACTGCATGAATAGATTAGACATGGAAATATTGTGGTACAACTGTACAGACAAATTAGGCATAGAAATGTATGCACATTTTTGTGTTTGCAATTATGTAATTTGGAGAAATCAAATCCTAATAAAAATATTTTTTTAAAAATCAGGTAAAATGATCCTTTTTGGTTTAGCTCATAGAAGAAAAGTCAAGTCTAGTTTTGAAATGAGTAGCAAATAAGTATGCACCACTCTTCTGTAGCTGCATTTTTAAAGCAGTGAGATAAGTGTATGTCCAATAATAATAGTAGTAATCTGGATAATGCCTTCTCATGATTCATGGACTAATCTGATTGTCCACTGGGAGCATTAAAAACATCCTGGCTTCCTCTCATTTACATCATGAATATGTGTCCAACCGGCCACTGCTGGAGTCAAGATAGTAGACACCATTAATCCTAATGGTCTCATCTGCTGAAGCCAATTCCTCATTTCTATTTATGAGTTGTCTGTAGTACAGAAAACCACTTGTGCTTTATAACTAGGAGAGGAGAGAAAAAAGAAAAGAAAAGAAATTTGACTTAGGATATCCCCTTTAACATATTTCATCAAAAGAATAGATAAAATATTTATTCAGATACTGTCCTTTGCATTCCCATCAAAGTGAATAGAGAGACATTTAATAACACACGGAAACATTAAAGAATCCTTTTATCAGAGTGCATGGGAACCTGCTCAGAACAAACATTTTGGCCTAAGAGAAAGTTTCTGATCTATGAAGCTTAAGCTTTTCGTGCTTAAAACATTCTCATATTGGATCATGTGGTCAATTTGCATGAAATAAATGATTTGCCTAAAACTTGTAAAACTATAAAATAGAACTTGACAAGTCATTAGCAATAAATGGTCTCATACTGGCATTATACTCACACTGGTGCAATCATTAGAAAACTGCTGGTACAGCAAAGAAGAGGAAGATAATGGGGCCATCCTATAATTTGACCTAGAGGTGTTAGATCATTGCCCCACACTGTAGATACCACACTGCAGTCCAAATTATTGACTATCCTTCTTCATTACTTATCTACTCAACATTCTGAGCCACTGTCCTTTATCATCTTTCACACAAAACAGTAAATCCAAATTATAAAAAGTATCGCTTTTTCTATCTGATGATAGTTGATCTAGTGGGGAAGGGGCAGGGGAGAGAAAGAAAACCTTCAAAAAGAAAGAACTATTCTTTAGTCCAGGAGTTTGATCAAACCTAGCAGAAAGAATAAGGTTATCCACTTTTCATCCATTTTTATGGTTTATTTTGTTTTCATTCTGACTTAGAAATCCATTTGATGATGTTTCTGTATGTTGACAGAGGTTATGGACATAGCTTTTCTATTTTGGTTGGCAACAAATGATATTCAGCAGCTCATTAGTTCAGCTTGAAACTTCAAGGTTTATTTTAGGTTTTTTTGAGACATAAAGTGTTTGGAAAATCATGGCTGAACGTCCGAATTCCTGAAGTTTGCCTGTGTCTTCAGTGCACTGATTTTAACAATATATCAACATTTTCTCAGTGTCTCAGGCACATGAGTCAAGTTTGAGCGGCTCTGCGTGTGATGTTTTTTACAAATTACCAGATGAACTAAACCACATGCTTGCAAATTATTTGCCTGCAATTGTACATATGCTGATGAGATGCAATAACATTAAGACCATGATGCTCAAATCCCACTACTCTCTTCAAGATGATGTTTTTCTCATGCATTCCCCATGAGTATACATACCTTTGTAAAACGAGAGGTGTAAGTAAGATACTGCAATTTCTAAAGCCCATTAAGATCTTAATTTCTCTTCTGAGTCTATCATCAAGCATGAGGCATGGCTCTGAGTTTGTGATGTGAAGCTGCAGCTTTTTAACAGTCTAATTGCATGTGGACTCTGGTGGAGTGAATGTGTGCTGGTGCATATGACAGAATAAATACTATATTTAAATACTTGATTTTATTTCTCAGGTCACAACAAATTGTACTTTCAAAAGACAATGACATAATAGCTACTGAGAATAAATGCCAGAGAAAGAAATTAAAAGCAAATAAGGAGACTGTAAACATATGTCATAAACCAGAAAATAGGTATATGTAATATAAAAGTACACTAAATCTGTTTGTGAATCTTTGGAGCACTGAAGTGCAAAATGTTTTGTATAAGGCATGGTATCTGCACATAGGCTAAGACACTACACAAAGTCCCAGCTGAACACTCTGAGAGACTAGAGGTGTTTTAGTCAGCAGCTGGAATCAGAACCTCGTCAGTGTTTACAATGCATGACCTGGTTGGTACTGGTTAATTAAGAATAATCCTTAAGGATGAGAAGCATCATAATTTGTACTGGTGTTTCAAGGAGTTCATAATAAGTGGACTTGAGGGAACAACTGAAGATCATTTGTTTGACAGAAGAAAATAAGCCTTTACTGTAGAAGAGGCATCATAAATATGTAATCTTATTATCACACTATTACTCTTCAGTTTTTAGTTTAATGAAGAAAAATAGAAATGTAAGCATTTCAGCATATGTTTGAGTCACTTGGACTTCATTTATTTCAAATGTGTCTCTTAAAAATAAATTACACTATTTGTTGAGAAATACATTTCCTTCCTATACTCTCTGGAAGATAATAGCTTTTATGCAGTGTAATTTAAACATGAACAAATTTAAAGGGAGCTCAGCCTCCCAGTGAATCTACTCAGCCTGTTAGTGAATACATTTTCTATCTCTCGTAACTTGTATTCTTGTGTGCAGGACATAAGGGATTTGTACCGCCTCGGCTTCTTCTAGAACACAGTCTGAGAAAGAAACCAGCTGCTATTGAAGGCAAGTTTGAGTTTTTCCTGCTTTATTGGCTTCTATTCATTAGACATCTACTCATAGACTGTCTGTTCTAATGGATTCTTTTAAACATAATATATATCATGTCCATCAAAATATCATTTTTTAACTTAATCTATATTAATCACAGAATTACAGAATCAGTTAAGTTGGAAGGGACCACAATGTGTCATCTGGTCCAATCTCCCTACTCAAGCAGGGGCATCCTAGAGCACATGGCAATGGATTGCCTACAGACAGTTTTTGAATACCTCCAGTCAAGCCATGACCTCTCTGGGCAATCTATTCCAGTGTTCAATGAATTGCACAGTAAAGAAGTTCTTCCTTGTATTCAGGTGGAACTTACTGTACATCAGTATTTGCCTACTACCTCTTGTTTTATTGGTTTCCACAACTGAGAAGAGTCTGACTCCATCATCTTGGCACTTTCTGTTCATGTACTTGAATATATTAATGAGGTCCCCCCTCAGCTGTCTCTTCTCAAGACTGAACAGGCCCAACTCCCTCATCCTTTCCTCATAAGTGAGATGTTAATCATCTTCATTGTCCTCTGCTGGATCCCCTCCAGGAGCTTCTTGTACTGAGGAGCCCAGAACTGAACACAGTACTCAAAGTGTGCCTCATGAGGACTGAGTAGAGAGGCAGGATTGCCTCCCTTGACCTGCTGGCAGTACTCTTCTTAATGTGTCCCAGGATTCCATTGGCCTTCTTATCCACAAGGGCACATTGTTGACTCATGGAGAGCTGGTTGTCCACCAGGACTCCAGGTCCTTCTCTGCAGAGCTGCTCTCTAGCAGGTTAGTGCCCAGCCTGGACTGGTGCTTGGGGTTATTCCTCTCCAGATGGAGGACCCTGTACTTGCCCTTGTTTAATTTCAGTTGGTTCTGCTCTGCCCATCTCTCCAACCTGTCAAGGTCTCTCTGAAGTACAGTCCTCTGAGGTATCAGCCACTCCTCCCAGTTTTGTATCACCAGCAAATCTAGGAGGAGTGGCTGACCAAATGGTTAGGCCTGGGACACAAATGGCATACTGATATATGCATGACAAGACCTAAGTGTTCCTTATAGCAGTCCCACAGATGGCTCAGGGGATTTCCTGAGCGAGAAGATTACAGGATCGAGACCTAATCTGTAAAATGCTTTGAATGATGTTCAGCCATAAGTTACTTTCTAACTATAAACATAATCAACATTATCCTCTTAATATACTTTGGATTACTCTTTCAGCTATTGTTATTCAGTAATGTTTCTGTGCATTATCTGCAATAATGAACATAATATTTCTGGCTCTACAGTTATCAACTCTGTTTCTGTTGTTAAAGCCCCTGAAAGAAAAATACAAAGAAGAACCTACATTCAGAAGATTAAAATATATCCCTGTAATTGAATTATATTGTTTATAGTTTAATCATAATGTGAAATGGTTGAAATATGCATTTTCATTTTAAAATTAACTATGTCCAATGACTTAGAATTACTACTAAATATACATTCCTGGTCTTGACACCATACAGTTTAATAGTACAAAACATGTGAGTCTTTTAATGTAATTACCTAGCAGTTTTCATATGATACTTTGTAGTCATTCAGTCACACCATGGCACTTGCTAATCTCTCTCATAGAGGTTTTAGTTTTCCTATGTTATCCAGAAAGTAAATGCAATCTAAGAGAAAAACAGATGGGATGGCAGCAGAATAAGAAACAAGAGGTACAAGATTTGCCTGCATTTGGAAACAGAAAATGAGTTAGATTTTTGCAAGGCCTCCATCTAAAGTGAAGTGTTAAATTAATTAGATATTTCTGTAATGTGATTATTGTGAATTTGAACATTTTGATAAAAATAGTTACCTGATTTGTTATCTCTTTCCCAAAAATCTTGTTACCTCAGACAAATATTTCTTTTTAAACATGCAGTTTAAAGGAGTGTAAAACTGTGGTGATCATGACACAATATAGTATATAAATAGATTTGCAGTCCTGCTTACTTTAGGAAAATGTTTGAACCCTGCTTATCAGCAGAAACAAGTCCCTGCAATGTTAAACACTGTTATCCACCAATTAGCCATAATGGAAAAAAGACATAATAGAACAAGACTGCCACACTTGCTGAGTGATAAACTTCATCTTTAAATATAATTGTTATACAAGATGAACTAGCATCAAATTAACATTAAGTTCTTGATTTTCAAAATCATGAGGAGCATGCAATTACTGCAATTGCACATAGAAATGCCTATTTATGACCAGTTCCACATTTGTGTGTTTCATTAGCTCATTTATGCATGCAATTGAGGTAATTGGGAATGTAAATTAGACATCCATTTGGCAAACAAATTGGGGGGCAGATTTTCTGCTCAGAACCATACAACTAAATTCCTTTTAAGACTCAAGGCCAGTCACTCAGATACAATTACAGTTCATGCAAGAGTTTTGAAGGCAATGAAGAAGGCAGAATTACTTGTAAAATGCTGCTGTAAAAAAATGTTTTATTGTGCTGTTCCGTGTTTTCCGTACATGAGAAAATAGGCCACAGTGCCTTTAGGAATCCTAACCCCTGAAGATTTATTTCAGTCCTGGGAAAAAAAAAAGGGAAATATTTGGTACAATGTCAGATGGGAAAAAAAGAGGAGTAGGCAGAGAAATTGAAATCTCTGAAATAGCTGAAGAGACATCTGTCTGTAACTTCTGAGTTTTTGCAAACCTTTATGACTGATACATCATTAAATATCACTGATCAGGTGAAGGGACAGATTGAAATAAAAGAATCTTCTTATCATAAATATAGTTGAAGATAGTATACTAAGTTGAAAGAATAAGGAACAGCTAGAAGCATTTGTTAATTGGGAAATGTACTTTATATAACATGATAGGCTGGTCCAGCCTTCGACAGAAGAAACCAGCTCCCAAAACAAAGGTAAACTGTGAGAAGTAGCAGAGTGATTATCACACAGAAAATTTATGAAACCAATCTATTTACATCCTAGGCTTTCCAACTCAGTGATGTTCAGACAGTATATACAAAACCATGCAGCTGTTAAAGGCTGAAACGATCTTACACCTTTTCTAGTTTGTCATGTTTTCACTCTTGCTCTGTTTTGCCACTGCTTTCTTAGGTAATTTTGGACCATTCTTGTTTACTGATAAGGTGAAGATAATGGTCGCATATGTTTCAGATGTCTCTGAAATTTTTAGATTATTTGATACCTTCATATAGAAAGCTTTTCCTGGATAGTATCCAATGCCCTGTAGAAGCTATGCTCTGCTGAATAGCTGAGGTCTTAGAAAAAGCGCATATTGTTATCACGTATTAAATCTCAAAACTCTCCTTGTCATTTCCATTTTCTCTTTCTTCACCTTCACAATAAATCTTTTCAAAAAGGAGTAATTATGTAAGGCAATTCCAATTTGTACACTATATTATAGTAATATGCAATAAATTACATTGAAGTGTGTGTGTGAGTTGAACTTTTCAGATATCTCCTAGTCAAAAAGCAAAATGCTTTGTACTCATCTGGTCAGAAAGGAAAAGAACAGATCACTGTTCTCCTATTTCGTGGTTGTTTGGCTCTTTTCAAGGTCTTACCATCAAAGTTCAATGAAGAGTTTGAAGTTTCAGGTCACCAGCAGAAGAGAATTATAAAACAGAATAAAAGACCCTGTGACAATGAACAAGAGAAAGAAGGAAAGGGAATGTGTGAAGAGAAAGGCATTGATACATAGCTTCTATTTGTCTTTCAAGATTGGAAACCTTGTTTGGTAAACTGTGAAGTAAAATAACTATTTATCTTATCTTTTTCTGGAGCTTTCACAAGGACTTGGAAGCAGTGCTCTCAGCTTGGCTGACACTCTGATGCTGCCATCTAGGGAGGGCACTGGTGCCACCTGTAATTTGAACAGATCTGTTCTCCGTGGTTATCTGAACTTTGACTTTAATATGCTCCTTCTTCCTTGACAGTAGTCTTCGCCACCTCTTTTAAGTCTAGATTTCTTGAATTTTGTTATCCACTGACATCCTAAAACTGCAGTGCCATGTACACTAATTCTCTGTGATTTTCTCTCTCAGGTCTTAACATTTTTGCTCAGCTCACATAGCTTTTAGTTTCCTCTGTTCCCTCATTCACCTGAAAAGGATTCTCCTTTCTGATAGTCCTCCCATGTTATGCTCTCTGACATGGCAGGGTAATCTCTCAGGAAGACACTGCAGTTAGACAAGAAATGTCAAAACTAAGCTCAGAGGCTTAGCTAGTTATTAGCAAGGCTTCATGTTAATTGTTCAGAATAGCATGTCTTTGCTTTCTCACAAGTTCACAGCACCTTTGTGTGAAGGCTATATCAAAATCCTTCTCCCTGTGGAAAGAATCTTAATGCATATTACATATGATCTCAAACAGACATATGCTTTGTACCAATTTGAAAAGCACTATATCACAAAAAAACCTTTGAACAGCATGGAATCTGAGTATGACTTTCCAGGTTATATCTGTGCTTGTATCTTTGAGTAGGAGAGCATTTTTCATGGTAGAGTCATCAACATGACTGTTCATATCTGCTAATGAATCATGACAGGCGCTGAAATATCCCCCTCCTTTGACAGAAGTATACTGGCTGTTATTTGCCATCTTGTTGGTATTTGGGATATTAAATGAGGTAAAAATTTAGCAAAATAAAATCTCTGTAATGTCTTCAGAGGACCTATGAGGAAAAAAATATTTTCCCCAGGTCAATGTTTGAATCCTCTAATTACAAATTTGTTTGAATGCAGTAAAGTTAGTCGCTGTGATATGTGTTTAACTTCCTCCAAAACTCCTGTGGAGGCTAAATTGGCACTGAAATAGAAATCTGCATCTATCTTTGTTGCTGTATAGAAGGTACACTTGACTATCTTAAGAAGAATTTCTAGTCTATATCTCTGTTCATGAATATAACATTAGGGGATATAACCAAGAATATCTAAATTACTAAAGTCAATATGAATTCCGACAGAGCTCCCTTGACATATAGATGTGTATAAATCTTGTACAAATCAATCTGCCTCTGTACAGTCTGTCAATGTCTGCCTTTTTTTCTGTACACAGGTTGTTCTATTAAAAACCTGCTTTTTTCTTTTGTACTATAAAATCAATTACCTTTTAAAAAAAGTCCTTCCAATGAAAGACAGTGATGCAAGATGCAACCAAAACCTTTCAAAAATTATTTTGAAAATTTTCTCCAAATTTAGAATATTTTTAATAATACTGACATGGGGTGTGGATTAAAATCCATTTTCTGATAAACTTTAATCCAAGAGAGATTTTTTTAAAAATAAGAAAAATATTTATATTAGAAGTATCATAAGACAATGGGCTAGGTTTTAATCTAGGTTATTAGAAGGAACAGTTTAGATAGATTTAATGCATTACTGTATATAGAGCATAACAAGGTTTTTTTTTGAGAAATATGGGCCCTATATCTCCATGAGTCTGTGCTGAAGACAGCAAAGCCTTTGAAATAACATGCACAAGGTTTGAAAGTAGTTTTAATGATTTAGATTAGACATTTAAGCAGTAAATGCTAATGATTTGGCTGTGATGAAAAAAAACTCTAAATCTGCACTGTTTCAGAAAGCCCTTGACATTTTACTTAATGACATGAGGCTCTTCTGTATTACCTTTATTCTAGCATAAAATACAAAAATTTAAACAGACATTAGAAAAAAAAGCTTACCAGAATGTAGAAAAAAATTGTCACAAGGTATGCATATTTTGATTAGACATATTATTATGTTTTCTCAGCATTAATAACTATAATTATATTTCCAATATTACATTATGCATTTTAAAACACAGATTCTACAAAATCTACCCCATAAAACATGAACAAATAGCTCTGAAGATTACTTTAAATTCTTTAAGTGCTTTTTAAATGTTATGGCAAAGCAATAATCTTTTGCATATGTTGCACCTGCAAATGGAAAATACTTACTTGGATTACAATTCTCTGGGCTTTCAAAGTCAGAAATTCCATGTTTCTTTGGAAAGAACAAGGGAACTCTTGCAGAAGAGGCCCTGCATAACCTTGTTATCCCATTATTAAAGCTCAGACATTCTTGCTGAAAAGCATGCCTCTTAAAAAGCATCAGCAAAACCCTTCCCAGCACTGGTAACACTGTTGGTGCTGCTGTTAACTCGTGTTGTCTAGGTGGGAATGTCAGTCACAAGGAAGGAAAAGGCTAATCCTCGTGCTTTAGCTGTGTTAGTTTGGCACTTGTTAGTGAAGGCTGTACCTTAAGGAGTCAGTGTTCCCCTGGGAACTTTATTCTTCATCTTAGTCATATTTGCATATTTACCATTGATACTGTCCAATGGAGTTTCTGTTGCTGATCTTGTCATGGAAGTTGGCCTGCCTTCTCTTTTTTTCCCCTGGCATGCTTACTCAGGCTTCATTGCACTGGTATTTTTAATCCTTTGTTCCCCACTGTGTTGTTTAGTGAGGGCAACATATGGCCCCATGCTATTAACAAACAGTTCTGGTGCTTAATAAAACAGAGCCATGAAAAAGGAGACTATAATCACTACAGGAAGAAATTAGAAACATTTATGTAGGTCACATGAAAGCATTACAAGTTTCAGGCTAATACACAGATTCTGCAGACCTCAGAAATATCTCCATAAGCAATCTTCACAGCTGCCAAATAGTGTTTCAGATTGGGATTTGAAAACAGCAAAGTGGTTTCAAAAAGCAAAGTCAAGCTGGAGAGATTGCCTAAGACTTCAGGGTGTGCTATATCTCCAGTGATCTCTGTGCCCTAATAGTCTTCGACTTGCTCAGTATGAGAACAAATTGTATTTCCTTACTCTGCTGGAAAAAAAACCCCAGAGCTTTGCAAAAAATAGCACTTTGTTTAGGCATAAACACGTGTAAGTTACAGAAAGCATGTGAGTGTGTATGTCTGCATGCTCATATAAGGGTTCATGTGTGAAAAGGAGCAATTCTAAGAACTTCAGACTAATACTATTTAGGTTTCTTTGGTCTTTCTTGACCTTTCAGTAGTTCGACTGAATCAAGACAGAATTATTTCTCATAGAGAAAATAACCAGACCAACAAGGACAATCTTACCCCAGAAAGTCTTTTGTTTTTCCAAAGAGACATTTGAAGACAAGTTTTACTTGAAAGTTAGATTTAATCTTAAAAGTATGAGCTTCCATGACCCCTAAACCAAATAGAAGTATTTTGTTGCTTTTTTTTTTTCTCCAAAAGGCTTGTAAACCTAAAGGGGCCTTATTGCGTGAATGTGTGTTAAATTGTTTAGAATCAAAAGTGCAACTGACTGGTCATTGTCAGTCTCCACTCTAAGCAACACACAAAGGGAAAAGAAATATCATCAAAAACTGAAGTGCAAGAAGTTATTTAACCATTTAAAATGATATCCAGCTCCCACTAAAATCAACAGCAAAACTTTCATTGAGTTCGGCAGGGAGAGGACTTCAGTCACCAATTAAAACACAGAGTGACCGTAATGCCTTCAAAATTAATAAACAACATTTGAAAAACACACGTTGTGGTCTTTTTCAAATGATTTTTTCAAATTATGCCATGATTGCTTAAGGTGTACAGAGATGCTTGGAGAAAATTGGAACGAAGTTTTAGCTGGAATGAAATTACTGTGTTCAGTCTGAATTATGGTTTCTCAGGATAAGCTAAATTAATGTTTGGTTTATTCTGTTTTCTATGTGAGAATGCACATATCTCTGCTGCTCCTTAGTTCTGCCAGGATGAGAATCAGTAGGCAGGAAAAGCTGTTGTAGTATTTCACAAAGTCAGGCAATATCCAAAGTCTCTCATAAGAGCTTTTCTCCTGAGATTTCCTGACAACAGGGTTTTAGATAAATGTAGATAAGCCTCATATAAGTATCTGAACTTTAAAAAGCTTATCTGAACCAAAACATCTCCAAACTTCTGGCATTCAGTCCCAGTAGTGTTTGCAATATACAATGCCTCTCCACAAGAAGGAATCAGTGACTGTATTTTGCTACCCTCCTTACCTCAGATTTTCAGAGGGAATGGGATGAGTTGTCAGCCCTTTCCATAGTCAATATTTCCATAAGCTCATGAAGAATCTGGAGCTATATGCAGAATAAACTCTTAGAGCACCTTCTTCTTCCAGTTCCCATGCAGCATTCCCATGACACTACACCCAGTAACTCATGTACATCCCTAAATTTAGATTCCACTTAGTGCTGGCACAGTTGCACACTGGTCTTACCAGGCCAGTTTTCAAGTGCTACATTGTTAGCATGTTTCTGTTATCTCCCCTCCCCCTGTTATCCAAGAATTTGTTGCTGTTCCACGACAATAACACAAAGACATTATCAAAGATGGGTAAAGGCAATTCAGATTGAAACACCTCTTTCTTGGTCTTTGTTGAATCTTGCTCAGATTTCCACTGGCCTCGGTCTTTCACCCCTTATTCTAAAATAATTCCATCTCAGATGTTTCTTTTCTTTAAGGGCTGTTCTCTTCAATCCAGTCTTTTCCCAAGAAAACTATTCTATGCTGCTTTCTTTCAATTTTTCACTCAGGAAAAAAATTACCTGAATTTTTATTACTGTGCAGTAGTACAATCACTGCTTTAATTCACACCACTGATGCTCATTGGATTCCTTCTTATACGACATAAAGCTCAACTTCTGCAAAAAAAAAAAGCTTGACTAAATTAAGTCCACTTATTGCCTTGCTGACTGATTCTTTCATGTACTTTGCCAACTGCATATATCCCTATTTCATTCTTGTAAAGGTATTGCAAGCTTTTGAAGGTGAGGCCTTTTTGTACTCATATCTCTTATACCCTCTCCATAAAATGTGGTCCAGGACTAGTGCTTCTGGTGAAAACAAAATAACACCATTAATTTTATTATCAAGAAACAGTAGCAATAGCAGTGGATTTTTCAACTGTCAATTGCACTTAAATTCCACATTGTAGTCAACACTGAATCATCAAAAGCGCTTTTTGTTTCCTTGTGTAATCCACAGTTTCTACATATTATTATCCCTCTTTATGCAGCTGGTCCATGGTCATTTGTAGTTCTGTTACTCTTCTTAGCTAAAAAACTAAATATTTTTAATTAACAGATGGGGTTCATATTTTACAGTGCAAAAGACCTGCCTAAGTTCCTATTTAATTATTTGCTCTAGCTCTTAATTTAGCTGTTTACATATCTGGGGAAAGCTCACTACTACTGCTTCAGAAATTACAAGTTTTGCTGCTGTTAAATATACACTTAAGATACAACATTCTAAATGTGAGCTACTCAAATTGAGAGGAAATACATTTATTCAAGAAATGGGGTTACTTCCTCAAATCAGAAATAGGTCTTTCCATAATATCAATTTTACCAAGACCATCATTCTCATTTACACAACCTTCTGTCAGTAGTAGCTGTGAGGGACACTAATGGGACCAGATGCAGCTGAGATGTGAATGGAAACCACATGACTGTTTCTCTCAGACTTGATCAAGAGTGCATATCTTGCATTAGGCAGCACAAATGGGAAATAGGGGCCACAGTCCTTTAATACTTCCATGTAATCATCCTTCAGAAATTTTATAACTAATATAGATGTCTCTAGGCTGCTTGAATACTCTGAATAATGCAACTTGAGATCCTAATGCAAGAAAATTATGTTCATGGGATTAATTGGTGGAATGACTCTGCAGTGAAGACTCTGCAGCCAGAGATGTAGTCTCCTTGTGCTTTAGGTTATTTGCAGTAAAAATTTCTGCTACTACCTGTAGGTCTTCCATACAAAGCTCCACTGCTCCAAGTTTCATGCCTCAGGCCATGGCTTTCAAGATATATGGCTCTGAACCTTGCTATGAAACTTCAGGCAGATTTCATGTTGCTTATCTGGGTCCCTGAAGCATGCAAAATGCTACAAATTCAAAGGCAGAAATGGTCTCTGATTAAAGAGGCTCTTGTTGGTTGTAAAGACCTTGGGCTAACAATTATTCCTGTGTATCACCTAGCACCAGAAGTATAAGAAAGCAAAAAAATCAATCTAACTGGAAGAGTGCCTCAATTCTGGGGCACTCAGAAAAAATTGGAAGTCACAAAAGTACCAGGAGCAATTCAGCCTCTAGTTGCTAGGAGTAAATGCTACTGGAAGGAAGACAGAGGAAGCTCTTCTCTGGCAGAAACTGACACATTCAGTATGTTTAACAGTTTTTGTTAATTCAGGCAGAGTAAGCAAATAATTAAACCACATTTTAGAAATTAGAAGACAGTGACATTGCATGTGGAAATGAAACACTGAAAAGTCATAGCTGGCACAGGAAAGTGAAGATGTGGAACAGGTTGTGTGAAATCTGAAGCTGAAGAGTCTTCCATTTTGAGGAGACATCCACAGTTCTTGAGTGGATTCCAGAATCCTGTGAGTCTCTGGAATACAGAAAGGGAGAGGGAGAGAGAGAGAGAGTGAGGGTGAGAGGGAGAGAGAGAAAATAACAAGAATATTAAAGTACACATGAAAACAAAGCTCCAAACAAATTTGTGGAGGATGAGGACAACTCTGATGCTCTATTTAAATTTGTAA
>NW_008666499.1:31195-42992 GCF_000695815.1 Acanthisitta chloris | reverse complement strand
AGGAAGAATTATGCACACAAAGCACCAGGAGAAACATTCTGTAAACACATGTAAGAATTTTCTGCTTCCTTTTTGGAAGACAATAACAAGGAAA
This sequence comes from Acanthisitta chloris, assembly GCF_000695815.1. NCBI lineage: Eukaryota > Metazoa > Chordata > Aves > Passeriformes > Acanthisittidae > Acanthisitta > Acanthisitta chloris. Next base: position 42,898 of record NW_008666499.1, on the reverse strand, counting down.
ATGTATTGAATACATCTGCTTAAAACTAGAAAGAGCTGGAACACATAAAGGTTATGTTTAACATTAAACCTTACTGTCAGAAAAACAGCAGAAATATGGTTTGGAGAGACCCTGAATATCCATAAATAAATTGCCTCCATGATAGGCAAAATAACTTTAATTATGAAACCACCATGAACAGACCATGGAATTCATGCGCTCTATAAAATGACCATTTTTTTGATTTTTCAAAAATCAAACATATGCATATTTCTTTTGGTTAAGGAAGCATGCTGTACAGAATTTAACTATTTTTCCCATTCCCTGTTTTTATATTTTTTTTATGCAGAAGAAGAGTCGATTGCAGTGCCTAGAGAAGTGAAAAGTAAGTTTTATTATTTTTCCTTTATCTTCATATTACTTTATGCAAGGGATAAGAGTATATTTTCTTCTTGGCTCTGCTGTCTTCAGAAAATATTCCTATACCTTACATATTTTTCAATTAAAGAAAAGACCCTTGCTTAAAGGCTTATGGTCCTATCTTTTGTAAGATAAAAAAACTTGATTTCTTACCTACATTTGTAATAGTAAAACATCACAATAGCAAAACTATAGTTCCACTAACTACATCAACCAAAAGCCATGCAGGACAAACTTAAGGTAACAAATTTGGATTTTGTGGATCAGCAATTAAAAAAGCATCTAAATTAGCTTTTCTTTTACTCTTGTATTCTTCCACATCAAAAAGGGGATTCATTTCCCAAAGGAAAAATAAGAATTATGGATTCCTCATGTCCTCTATTGAACTCTCAATTTTCTAATTAAAAACATTCATGAAATATGTAATTAAATTGTTGCAGCTTGTTGTAAGAAAAAGAAAAACTTTATCCTTATTTCTGCTGTTGTCCAATTAATTGACAAAATAGAGGCAGATGTTTTTAAAAGAACAAGTGACGTTCTTTTGTGGGTGATGCTTTAACAGCAACTCTCCGTGAATAGCAGAAGTCCTGTAATGACAGCTTCAAAGATTCAATTCACAAAAAGGATTATAAAGATATATTTTATATGCAGGCTTTTCATGGCCTTCTACACTTACTCCCAAGTACCACTTGCAAGTTTTTCTGCCATTCAGTCAGATTTTACAAAAGAAGCAGTACATGTGCATAACTACTGAGTTACCACAATAAACTCTTAGTTACACCAAGGTAATGAGCATAATTTCTTGAATTGCTAAAGTAATTATCTGCTGTACATACTTGTTCCTGTTCTTTTCTTAGCACCATATTCACTCTCTGTACCTCTGAGCTGCTGGTAAATCACCAGCTTATCAACCCCAGAGCCTACTGCAGTTAGTCAAGAATCCCCATCCCAAATATATATACATACATACATACGTGTTTCTCTGTGCGTGCCTATGTAAAAGTAGTCAGATGAACTTCTATTTCCTTTTTTATAGAGAGAAAAGAGGAAAAGAAAAAGACTGATGCAAAGAGGACTATAGCTGAAACTAAGATGAAAGGTACAGTTTTAAAATGTTTCTTACTGGCCTCATTCAGCTTTTACTCGCACTCCTGGCTCATTTCTCATTCTTTTCTTCTGGCTCTGTATTGTCCTGCTCTTAGCTGCTTAGTCACTATTTTCATGTTACCACTTCAGTATCTAATGTCTGATGTGTTCAGTGTCCAATATTTTCTAAACTTATTTTCTGACAAATAATATGGCCTGTTTGGTGGCCATCTATGGGCTTGTTAAACAATTTAATGGGTCCATATATACAGCAGGACATAGTGATACTGCAATACACAAAACTCATGGAAGATATCACTCGATTCACAGTCTACAACTTTCTGAAGGTGGGGTAGCTTTATTTATTTATTTATTTATTTTATTGAATCCCAATCAAAACTTGCAGTGACCAAACTGCAAAGCCATGACACCCATCTAAATAATGTTTTGATTGTTCATTCTCGGGAAGCATCTACAATCCACTAAAGTCTTGCTTCATGGGAAAATATGTAAGTAAATCATTATTTTTTAATGATCTCATTGCGACTGGAGCTTAAGCTAAAAGGTGCCACATTCATGCACTGATGCTTTTCACCTCGCCTTTGATGAGTTATTTAGGGTCCAAATCATCCATAGTTGATGCATACTGATTCATTTTCATTTTCAGCTGATTGCTCTGTGGCTAGTTAGGTGCAAGTGTTATAAGGGAATAATCTGAACTAAACTCCCAAATAAGTCACATTTCTTTCAGCATGTGCCCACAAGGACTTGGCTGACTGCATATTTGAGTGTATGATTCAGAGTTCTAGCATATCAAATTACTTTCTTTAATTAAATCTTAGAAAAAACAGGAAAAAAGGAGAAAGCTCACGAGAAGACAGCTGTCCCTGAAATTAAAAAAGCAGGTAAGATATTGAACTCTGACTTTCTCTGCAGTTGATATCTGTCTATTTAGTGTAAGCACTTTCAAGTTTTAAGCATTTGACATAAGGGTGTATTCATTATCATTTAAGAATCCATATATAGATATCTGGGGAAATATATAGACAGATATTGATATATTTATACAGCACATTTATACACGTGTGCAAATTGATTATATTGTATTATTTTGTATCTTATGCATATTATATATACACATATATATAAGCTTATGCATATCACATATATTTATGATTCTATGATTCTATGATATGTACTTCTATAAAACATGTAATTTTCAGTTCTAGGAGCTTGGGATTTTTACAAAAACTTTAGAAATACTGCTTTCACTTAAACTCGAAATCGATCAAGACCTTGAGTAGTTTCAAAGTCTTCATGGCATGGAAAGACTGAATTGAGTGCATACGTTTTCCCATTAATTATTTCACAAATACAGCTCATTTTATGTAATAAATAGAAAGATTGACATATCAAACCACTAAATGTGGTAGAAAATAGATGGTTACCTTTCATGGCTTTATCCATGCCCAGAAAATAATTTTTACAAGTTAAAAATAAAGTTAGTGAATGTCCTAAACTTAATTGATTGTGTTTCATGTCATTTAGCATAAAAAGAAACTTTTTTCATTAAGATTAGAAATTAACATTTGGACCTTTTCTGCACTAAAAATGTTGTACATTTTCTTTGCCATTATTTCATTAAATTTGCAAGTAAGTTTAATGCACAAATGCAAAGGTGTCTTCAGTAAGTGACATGGTCTGTGAAACTGTCTCACTGAAGTCAAGGAGAAACAAAATTGTCAGTCTAGTGGTTTGGTCATCATCTTATTGCTAGAAACTCTGGTTCTACTTGCTGTTTGTCAGTCACTTTCTGTGTAACTTTCTACAAGCCATCAAGTATTCAGATTAATCTTTCTGTAGACTAGAGTAACACCTAAAACCATGGAGAAAGGTTCAAAATAGGATTGAAAGATAATAATAAGATTGAAGAAATTTTTTACAGAGAGAGTAATCTGGCATTGGAATGGGCTGCTTGGGGAGGTGGTGGATTCACCATCCATCCCGGGAAGTTTTCAAGATGAGACTGGATGTGGCACTTAGTGCCATGGTCTAGTAACGACAGTAGGGTTGGACTTGATGATCTTGGAGATCTTTTCCAACCTAGTTGAATCTATGAAAGATTCAGGACTATCTTTACTATGTCCTCAAGGCACACCTTGCACTCTGTTGTCTAATTATTCAAATCTGTTGAATGTAACCAAAAGCTGAAAGGATCTATCCCATTGTTTGCCAATATTGTGGATTACATATGTAAATTTCAGTAAGCAACTTGTTTCTTTGCTATTGAACTGTACATGGTGTACATAACCTTCCCTATTCAAGGGTTTGTGGATGGGAAGAAAAATTGCAAGTTTTGTTTGACACAACGCAAGAATACTCAGATTACCTTGGTAGCCCCATATTTAAATAGCAGGGAATGATACACACTGGGAAGGGATGAGGATGAAAGGAAATGCTCTTTTCTAAGTTAAGTTACATATTTAAATGTATAAACACAGGTTTTAAAAGAAAATAAACTGACAATTCAAACATATTTTCTCATTTTATTCTGTTTCTAAGCTTGTATTTCACTTGAGAATACAGAATTGTAAAAGATTACATTTTATGGCAGAGCTGCAGCATAAAGTTATTAATATGTTCATCTTCACAAGCAGTTGCTAAATCCAGTGAGTCATCCTACCAATGCTAAGATGACACAAATTAGACAAACCAAGACATCCGCACATTTCTGTCCGTTTTATTGGCTCTGCAGATTGCTGCATTTTGAAGAGTTTACTAGCCTTTGTGTAAGAGGATTGTAATCCATAATATATTCTAGCTACACGTGTTGCTGTTATTCCTCATTCATTTTGCTTTTTGAATGAATGTGTTCTTCCTATCTTTGATTGACAGCACCTATTGTTATCCCTAGAAGGTTTTAAGCCTGAAATAATTGCCATATTTGATCAACAGAATAATAGTGCATAGCCCAGTTTTGAAATGAAGCACCTCAATGTCTGGTTGTATTTACATACTTTGGACAGACACAGCAAATGAACCTCCCAGCACTTGAATTGGCAGCATATATAAGCATCCAAAAGCAAGGAACTGCTTGCAATTTCTTGCCTTTTCTCATTAAAACGCTAGGCAGAGGCCACTGCATGGTAAATAAACTCCTAACCCTGTTTTTCAAATTCTCACAATTCCTCTGGATGTCTTTGATTTTGTGTCTCCTTTTGTTTCTCCTGACCTTTGCTATCTCTGAAGCCGAGGTGTTTGACGTCTCCTTTTGTTTCTCCTGACCTTTGCCATCTCTGAAGCCAAGGTGTTTGAGGGGCAAGCTGCCTTCTCACTGCCACCTGCACCCATCCTCGTACCAGCAGGCAGCTTGATCTGCTTCAGGGTCCTTCTGGCACCCAAATCCCCCCCTCTGCTCCTCACCCTTGAGGTCCTTCTTCCAGAAGGCTCACCTCTGACAGGGGACCCATTAAATGGGCTTTCCCCACGGGGCAACCGTGGCTTGTACAGGTCCTCTGGTGCAAGCGAGAGAGAGACAAAGACATTCTCTGTAAGCACTAAGTGATAAAAACATCTCAAAAATAATGCTCTGAGAGAAGCACTTCTCTCTGTTCATCTCTCTTCCTCTAACAAGGAATGTTTGTAATTGCAAATACTGAATATATTTGCAGAACAATATTTTAGATTAGCCTTTTTGTCTGTGACAATTTTATCTCTAGTGTTACCAGAATGGAGTTTTCTTATTGCTCTCCATTAACTGCATCCCTGTGATGTATTTGTTTATTTGCATGCCAGCTCACACTTTCTCCAATTCTCTCTTCCTCCGTTTGTCTCTCTCTCTCCCCCTTTTTTAATGCTTCTGCAGAGGATCAAGAGTCATCTAATGTGAAATGTTCTCAATCTTTAGTACCGAGTGAACTGAATGATTCTTAATTAGCTTTTAAAAATGCATTGTAGATAAAACCACATTAATCCTCTGACCTTCAGCTCATACAAAAGCATTGTGTTAATTGTACTGATAATTCCATTGTTACAAACTCAGAGGTCTTGCTTAAACAAACAATTGTCAGACACAAGGGTCTGAAACAGTCAGACCTCAAAACATTTCACGAAAATCTCTCCGGCACTACTCTGGATAAAGAAGGAGCTGCATCTGCAAATTCCTGGTGAAGGGACTTGCTGTGCCTCAGCAGAGACAAGCCTTTGCCAGGCTCTCCCAAAGCTTGTCCCGGTGCTTCAGATGCTTCAGCTCACAGGGGTCCAGCTTGCAATCTGACTGAGAAAGGGAACCCTCTTTCTTAAAGATTTGATGCCCAACCTTACATGAAAATTAATTTGCAGAGACTGGTGTTTTCAGGTATTCATTGCTGGCTTGCAGAATGTTTCCTGATGGCCCCTTTCCCCAAGACTCAACAGTCCTGAGCTTCTCTATTCCTTCTTGTACCAGCTTTCCAAAAATGATGTTCACGCCAGTGTTTGTCTAAGTTCGATTGCTGCAGACTCCTTTACAACTTTGTATTTCTTCTCAAAACAAATAACATGAGTAATAAATGAGCTTGTAAAGCAATGAAAATATTACCCTGGATCATTACACCATTTCTTAACACATGTCATTGATAATCTTGCCTTCCAGTGGCTGCATTTTTTTCCTAGTAAATTTTAGGACTGCTTTAGAAAGATAGTCAGTTCCTTCTTCTCCACTTTCCACATAGGGAAATTCAGGTACAGACATGTAATCCAAGCCAGTTGTCCATATATTTATCTTCTGAAAGATAAACCAATTCTGGCTGGATTAAAGATCCCAAATTTTTATGTACTTGCACTATTTCCCTAACAATAAATCAGAGGCATCAGATAATGTAACTGATGTTTAGGAAGAAAATATTTTTGCTTTAAAACATAAGGCCTGATCAACTGGGCCAGTGTTCAAGAATCCCTGGGTTCAGACCACAGTGACAAACATTTTCTGGGTGTCAAACCTAGATACCTTTCTGAGCAGTTCTGGTATGCAGATCTACTCATCTCAGATCAAGGAGCATGATCTGACTTGCATTATATTGTGTTGGTACGTGCATGCTAGGTTGCAGTGGTTGTGCTTCCAGTGCTGTGGATGCATCTATCACAGAATTATAGAATTTCTTATGTTGGAAAAGATCTTTAAGATCATTGAGTCCAACTATTAACATAACACTGCCAAGTTTTATTAAATTATATCCCTAAGCATCACATCTAAATATCTTTTAAATACCTTCAGGGTTGATGACTCAACCACTTTCCTGGGCTGCTAGCTCTAGGGTTTGACTACCCTTTCAGTGAAGAAATTTTTTCCACTATCCAATCCCATGGTGCAGCTTGAGGCCATTTTCTCTTGTCCTATTGCTTGTTACTTGGGAGAACAGACTGACACCCACATCGATACAAGCTCCTTTCAAGTAGAGAGCAATATGGTCCCCTCTGATCTTCCTTTTCTTCAGACTAAACAACCCCAGTTCCTTCAGCCATTCCTCACAAGACTAGTTCCCCACACCCTTCACCAGCTCCACTGCTCTTCTCTGGACTCACTCCAGCACCTCAGTGTCTTTCTTGTAGTGAGAGGCCCAAAACTGAACATAGAATTTGAAGTGCAGACTCACCAGTTCTGAATACAGGGGGATGATCACTGCCCTAGTCCTACTGGCCACACTATTTTTGATACTGGCCAGGAAGCCATTGGCCTTCTTGGCCACCTGGGCACTCTACTGGCTAATGTTTAACTGCTTTCAACAAGCATCCCAGGTCTTTTTCCATCAACCTGCTTTCCAGCCACTCATACCCAAGCCTGTAGCGCTGCCTGGGGTTGTTGTGACCCAAGTGCAGGACCCGTCACTTTGCCTTGTTGAACTTCATACCATTGGCCTTGGCATATCAAGCTAGCCTGTACAGGTTCCTCTGCAGAGCCTTCCTGTCATCAAGCAGATCAACACTCCCACCCAACTTGGTATCATCTGCAAATTGACTGAGGATGCACTCTTCATCCAGAATGTTGATAAAGATATAAATATGGTAAAGATATATCTGTGGCCCATGATACTGTGTCATATGTTTCACACCAAGCAGTGTTAGCAGACAAGGGGAGTGGTGTTGTCTCTCTTTAGATGCCATGGTAAATCTTTGCCTCCTGAATAGGAAAAGTCTCTGGGGGTTTAAAGTTACAAACACAGCTAAACTTTAATTATGTCACTGTAACAATCAAGTGAACTCACTTCACAGTCATGAAAAAAACGAAATAAAGTTAATCTTAGACACAAATGTTGAAACCACTACCTTATGACTGCCACAGAACTGGGTTAGCTGGGCTATTCTTGTTATCCAGTGAGATGAAGTAGTGGGGGGAATGTCAATGTTTAACCATAATTTGGAGGAAGGATGTTAGCACTAGGCAGATAGAGCAGAGTGGAGGTTACCAGACAAAAGCAAACAAGAACTACCAGGTCCCAGTAATTTTTTCATGGGTTGACAACAGATGGATTTGCATCAACTGTACTTTCTTTTCTTTAAAGGACAGTCTTTATCATTTGAAAAAAAACCACAATGATTTCATAGAAAATGGAGGGGAAAAAACATTTTATACATCAACAGTGTGTCCTTTGTTATTGTCTGCTATACAGGCAGGAAGACAGATTCCTCTGATCATTTTTAAAACCTGGCCTGAACAGCAATAAAAAAATCCGTTTAATTTTGTGACTCAACTGCTACCTTGCAGCCTTAATATTAAGCATTCCATTATAATAAAAGAACAGCTACTGACACCTGGTGGCAAATTATCTTTTTCTTTCAATCTGTGTGCCTGGGTTGTTTGATTTTTCTGTTTGCTTTTAAATGTGGATATTTAAAGTTTGCTGATGAAATGATGAACCTATTACTTATCTCCCCATGCTTCTATTCCTACTGCTTTCATGGACAGAAAGATGTTAGAATGTCATCTAAATGTGACACTATTCTCAGAAGAAATATTTTGAAATGCAAATACTTTCAGTACTGCCAGAAAAGTAAAAATTAATTAAAATAGTTTGACATAAGTTCATGCTTAGAAAAATTCATGCTTGGTTAACCCACTCATAAAGGGAAATAAATGCACATCACACAGCCTAAAATATTTTGGGCTGACCTATCTGCAATGGATTGAATGTTTTATCTGGGATCCAAATGTTGATCCCAGATTTTTTCTGATGAGCAAATGGGTTACACTTGCACATATTTGTAGGAAGACATCTCTGTGTCTCTCAAGAGCAGGGTTTGAAACTCCTCACTCTCCTCTGCCCACTGCCAGAAGTGTATTTCCAGCTACAAAATAACTGAGTGGCTGACAGCTTTCAGCAGCCCAGCTTGGGCGCTGCAATGTGTCTCATGTTCCCTAATGTGATACATGTCACACTACAGATGTCAGCAGATGGGAGGGTGATGGGTGTTTGCAGAGGAACCCTGATATCAGATCTGCAGCAGCCAGTGAGATGTAGAGACTGTCTCAATTTAGGCTGCTTACAAGGACTAAATGCTGTTTTGAAGCCAGAACAAGAGAGCCTAAGGTATTTTGAAAATACTTTGTCCCACAGAGAAAACAAAACATGTTTATTTATGAATTTCATTGTGGCTTATTAGACAAAGTGTGAGGAAAAGATAAAAACTGTTTCAGTGAGGAACTAGGGTGCACATACAAGTGTTATAGGGCATTTCATATTGGTCAGACCTGTTTCCAGAATGGCTGCTGCAACATGTAGAAGGTAGGAGTTTCAAGGGGTAGAACCCTGTCTGTTTCTTTGCCTTTTTTTATTCAGTTGGGGTTTTTTTATTATTGAGGAAAAGACACTGTAGTGTGCTGGCTTTGGCCAGCAACTAAACCCCCACACAGCCACTCATTCACTCCCCACCCACCAACAGGGTGGGGGAGAGAACAGGAAGAGTGAAAGTGAGAAAATTCGAGGGTTGAGACAGGCAGCTTAATAAATGAAAGAAAGAGGCAGAAGTGATGCAATGGCAGTTGCTCACCACCTCTCCAAGCAGACAAATGCCCAGCGAGTTGGAGCAGAGGCCACCCTTCCACCTGTTCTTCCTCTATCCTCAGTTTTGCTGACTATGACTTTTTATGGTAGGGAATATACCTTTGGTGAATTTGGTTCAGCTGTCCCAGCTGTGTCCTCTCCCAGCCTCTTCCCAGGCCCTGGCAGGGGCAGGCAGTTTGGGAAAAAGAGGTGGCTTTGATGCTGTGCAAGTAGTGTTCAGCAATAGCCAAAACACTTGTGTGGATTTGAGCCACAAATCCAAACCTCAGCACCATGCAGGCTGCAATGAAGAAAATTAACTTCTCCATCCCAGGCAAAACCCATACAGGAACCTATAGCTCGTATTTATTTGCATCTAGGTTTAGAGAGATTAGGAGAAGAGACAAATGCGAAAATTAAGCAACAGAAGTAATAAACTATGAGTTGCCTAGTCATTCCTCATGCAGCCGAAAGAATGTATAAGAGCAATAATTAAAGGAGCACAATGTGTTATGAGTTGAGAGCAAATTTAGGAACCAGCCACATTAAAGCATGCATACACACAAAAAAACCGGAAGAAGAGCTTAAGGACTTTAGAGCTGTGTGATCCCTTTCTGGGGCGTTACCTGCCAATATTCTTTCAACAGCTTTCTCTGCCAGACTGTTCATCCACGTGTACATTTTTCAGGGGTCATGGATTGACTTGTTCTGTGTTTGTTCAGCCTTTAGCAAAGCCTCTGGCTCTGGTTTCATCTTATTTATGATTTCAATTGGTGATATCATTATATGAATCAATGTCCATACACCAGAGCCTGTAAAAGCCATCTAGTTTTCCCAGCTGCTGACTGCAGCTTCAGGTTTCATCTCCTCTACTACAGGCTGATCCATTCCTAACTAATAACTTACTCATGACACTATTATGCATGTCAGGCCTATTCTGATTTTTTCTCTCCTACTCTTCTTCTCCTGGATCCCATTCATAATTCACCTGCTGGCTTTTTTGCATTAGTAGAAACTTCTGCTTTCAGACACCAACTATGCACCCAGTCCTCAGCACTGCTTGTATTTACAAACCCACAGAAATGTTGAATTAGGATTCCTACACAGTAACCAGCAAGTGATATAATTCACTTCTTCTCTCAGACACAGGCAGGGTTCAGTGGAATTTCTTGACTTTGAAAATTTCCTGTTTGTGGGCCTTTGTACAGCAAAATCACAGAAAATGGAGATGGAAATGACCTACTAGGTCATCTAATCCTTCCTTCTGGCAATGCACTATAATTTCTTACAGAATATCTTCAAGTCCTTTAGCCAGTTTAGTTTTAAATGTCTGAAGTAACTAGGCCTCCATCAATTCCCACAGAAGATTATTCTACAACCTAATAGATCTCACAGTTAAGAAGTATTTCATTCCAGTCTGCCTAAATTTTCCCTTGCTTAATTTTATCCCATTACTCAGAGTTATGTTCTCTTGTGACACCCAAATATAGTCCTTCTAACCTCAGGGCCTAATTCCCTACTGCCTCATGTGTTATATTGCCACTTACATTTACATCTGGAAAGTAGCTTTAAAAGTGACAAGGTGAATGGCAAATTGAGGTTGATATTTTTTCATACAGCCATGAAATTATAAACCTTGCAATAGGGGACACTGACCGTGGCCACACATCACCTGTGTACAAGACATTGAAGAGACTGAAACTTGCATGTCCAAATTGGAGAAAGAATAGGAAAAAAAGTCATTCAAGTAATTTACAAATTAAGAATTTTCTTCACATAGAAGAATAAAGTATTCTATTCATCTCTTCAGAAAGAGGTGACTGTTATTACGGATACTGAGTACCTTTGCAGAAAAAAGGGATTCTGTTAACTGTAGTTCTCTTTTATGTAGTAGGGAGAGTTTAACAAGAATGAATGACTGGGAGCTGAAGCTAACTGAATCTGGACTGAAAATGAGGTACACGTTCTTAGCACTAAGAGTGATAAACTACCACAGCACAGGGTGGATATTGCTTTCCCTGGTGTCTGCAGAAGATGATTGTTTACCTAATGGAAGATACACATCAGCTGAAAAGGTGTCTAGCTGAAATATAGGAGTCTCTGACAACAAAGTGTCAGACTAGATAACCTGATGGTGTGTTCTACCCCTGAGCATCATGGAGGTATATCCTCAGAGATACACATGATAAGCTAAAAGAGA
>NW_008666499.1:0-31183 GCF_000695815.1 Acanthisitta chloris | reverse complement strand
AGGAATGCAGCTGGAGACAACTGTCTTTCAGATTCATTGAAAATCAGAAATTCCTTTCTGTATTACTTTTTTAAGATTTTGTAAGCTGAACACATGGCTTGTAGTCATCCTCTAAGTATTTAGTCTTCCATGGAAAATAGAAAATCCTGCTATTGTAACTGACATTTCCAGAAATCAGCAAGAGGCAGATATGGCTATTTAGTAAAAATCAAATGCTATCTCCCCAAAGAGATAGAAACAGAAGAATAAAAACAGGGCCACAGTGAGGGACAAGACAAAAAATCTATCAAAGTAGAGATACAAACACAGCAGAAGGGCAATTCCCATTGTTTCCATGCCACTGACTGTTAAGGGAGTCTGCTCCTGAAAGAAGACAAAAGGCAGTTCAAATATGGCCTACACTGAAACTTCAAACCCCACAGTGGACTTTGAGTTCTATGATCCACCATCAGCAGGGATTAACAACATGATTTCAATGTGTGCCTAAAGATGTAGCATGGCACCTGGTGTGATTTACAAGCACGTCAAAGTAGGCCAGGCACGTAACTCCATTGATCTTCTGTGACAACTGAGGTCCTAAATGCCTCTACTGCTTTTTTAAAAAAGTACAGGGTCTGCAAGGTCATTATGGTGCTTCTGTTGAAAGAGTTCTTCAGCTGGGAATGGCAACATTATTTATACCAAAACAAAACTAAACACCTGTGCCATGCCAGGACATGGTTAGGTTTCAGTGTTCCAAAGCTAGAAATTAGGTGAAATTTAAAGAGTTAGAAATAAGTTTTTCCTGCCTTCCTCTTGTCCCTACTTCACAGTATGAACTGACTCAATCTAAGACTGACTCTCCACTGTAACTGATGTGGTGACTCTGAGGTGGAAGACTGACCTCCTCTTTCATTTAGTATGAATATGCAAAGTAGGGAGTGATGTGAGAAAGGCAAATGGTAAATGAAGTTGGCAAGATCTGGTTGGTAAAGAATTAGAAATGTCAATCCTTAGGCTTGGTCTTGTACTGCCAGCTCACTTATTGATGAGTCAGCAAGAGAATTTTCCTTGAGCAAAGCATAGGAGTAATTTTAATATCCAACAGACAGTCACTTCTGACACTGTATTGTCAATCTCATAAGAATTTTTTTGGGAAATATTATAGCAGACATAATCAAGTTGATACACTTTCAATCTAAAGTCCACACAGGTAACCAAATAAACAATTTGCCTTTGGAATTCCAGATATGTAGAGTGAAGTACCTGTGCTGTGCAAGAAGCTGGGTGGCATGGCTTTAATTAAAAAAATCTAATTTATTCCCTCAACCCTGTTTGTGTTGGTCTGGGGATTAATATAATGTTTATTTTCCCAGTCGCATACAGAAATAACAGGATTTGAACATGCCTATGCCTCAAACGATGCAAAGTTAATCTTTTTAATGAAGGAAAACAGTTTTGTGCCCTCAAAATAAGATGTGCATCTGAGTCAGCAGGCGTGATATTTAGGATAATTATTTTATGCTAAATATTCATGCACAGATACAGCAGCCAGGTTGCAATCACATAGCTATACACTACTATCTATTTTCTGCTGTCACTCAAAGGACAAGTTGAAGGTTTGACTCACAGCTAAAGTCAGGCAGTAGGAATCTTCAGAGTTTGGAATCAGGCTGATTTTTTGTCTTTTCTTTTGCTTTACACTTAAAAAGAAAGGTATTTTTTCCCTTGACCTTGAAATGAGGCATTAAAAGATTTTACTAAGTTTTGGTGAGCACATATTGGATAAAAACATTCATATCACTGATTTGAAAATAGACTTCAGTCTCTTACATGCATTTCCCCTGGAAAGTTTCACAGATCAGAGGCATTCGTGACAATAGAGCAGTCTTTACATTCACTCTTAGTTGCAATTGTTTAACCGTTCAGTAATCATTCCCAATGGCCATACTTGTTCTCTTGATCTCTTTTTCAATAAGCAGAGCCAACTTTGTGGCTTTGCTATATGTAACTCTGAAAGACTAAGTCGGATGAAGTCTTACTGAATGATTAGAAAAATAGAACGAGCAAATGTTCTTTAACGGAAGAGCCGTGCATAGCTGTGGTTATAAGAGCATTGATTTTTAGCTTGATTGCAGTAGATTCAGCATGAGGTTGCTTTCTGCTTTACTTACAAGAGTGTAATTAGAGTAGTGTATCACCTATAAAGATGAACGGATGGACATTTCATTATTTAAGATCTCCCTTTCCACAGAGTTAGAATGTTTACTGCATCTATGTTCAGAAATAGAAAAAATAGCTTCAACCTAGTGACAATGTCTATAGATTCCATCTGTACATCCGTCTATCCAACAGAAAGAAAGAAATGGAAATGTGTTGAGAAGTACAGAAAGAGATGTCACAAGGACACATAGCATATATACACTTGACAAAGCCTATTCTGACTACTAAAAATCCTAAATATTTCCTCAGAATCATTCAAAAAGCTTTGGTGCTGAGCTTTCTTAAAAAGAAATTTAGAGAGTGATTCCCCATGCTCTTTCAAGAAAAGATAAGAACTGTTGACAAAAATTTTCAGCTCTTTTAATATTTACACTATTTCAAATGACAGTTTATTTCAGGAAAATATCGGATTCCTAAATTTTAGGAAGTAATGTTATTACTCACGTTTGCTACATAAAAAGTCCATTACCTTTTCCCTAAATGCCTACAGTTTCTGTAATTAGCTGTACTTACAGATTCCTGTATGTGGATGACTGTGATCTCATATCATGTTCCAGAGTTTTGCTTTTTAGAACCATGCCTGATGAATACAGAAGGAAATGGAACATTGTAATTTTTTCTGATGGGGTAGAGTTAACTTTCTTCACAGTGGCTAGTATGGGATTATGCTTTAGATTTGTGCAGAACACAAGGTTGATAATATTGAGATGTTGTTGTTATTGCTGAGCATTATTTATACAGAGCCAAGGTCTTTTCTGCTTTTTGTACTGCCGTACTGGCAAGCAAGTTGAGGGTGCATGGGAGATTGGAAGGAGCTACCACTGGAACAGATGATGCATACTGACCAAAGAGATATTCCATACCATATGACATAATGCTCAGAGTATAAAGTGGGAGGAAGAAGGAGAATAAGGGGGATGTTTGGAGTGATGGCATTTGTTTTCCCAAGTAACCATTGCACTGGATGGAGCTCTGCTCTCCTGGAGGTGGCTGAACATCTGGATGCTTCTGGGAAGCAGTGAATTAATTCCTTGTTTTTCTTTGCTTGTGTATGTGGCTTTTGCTTTTCCTATTAAACTTTCCTTAAACCCATGAGTTTTTCTAGCTTTTACCCTTCTGATTCCGTCCCCCATGCTGCTGTGTGGTGCTTGGTTGCTGGCTGGGGTTAAACACAACAAACATAGAACCGTAGAATCTTTTAAGTTGCAAAAGACATTTATGATCATCAAGTCCAACTGCTAACCCAGCACTGCCAAGTCCTCCACTAAACCATGCCCCCAGGTGCCATATGTACACTTCTTTTAAATACCTCCAGGGACAGTGATCCCATCACCTCCCTAGGCAGTCCATTCCAATGTCTAATCACCCTTTCTGTGAAGAAATTCCTGCTAATGTCCAACCTAAACCTCCCCTGGCACAGTTTAGGACTATGCCTTCTCTTCCTGCTGCTAGCTGCCTGGGAGAAGATACCAACCCCCATCTTGCTACAACCTCCTTTCAGGGAGTTGTAGAAAGTGAAAAGGTCCCTCCTGATTCTCATTTTCTCTAAGTCAAACAAACCCAGTTCCCTCAGTTGCCCCTCATAAGACTTGTGCTCTAGACCCTTCACCAATTCTGTTGCCCTTCTCAGGACATGCTTCAGCACCTCAATATCCTTTTTTCCGTGGGGGCCCAAAATGGAAATGAGAATTCAAGGTGTGGCCTCACTAGTAGCGAACACAAGGGGATGACCACTGTCCTAATCCTTCTGGCCACAGGATTTCTTGTACACACCAGGATACGGTTAGTTCACAAATATGTATTTAACATGAACATGTTTCCACCTGCTCTGCAGTGGGGGAATTAATTTCAGGAACTGCATAGAAAGGAGAAATCCCTAATTAGTGGAACCATGAATCACTGATACAGTTGAAATTGGCCATTCCAATGTGCAGGCTGTTTCTTATTGTAACTGAATCACTTGTTTGCTCACATCCCTCCTCCACTTGCTTTATTTTTCACTCTATTAAGTGAAAGTTTTTAACGATCTTGGAAAATCTGTTTGAAGTAACATTTAGTATTTCAACCACATGCATTGCCACATCACTTTCTGGAAAAGTCTGTGGGCTTCAGGCTGCTACCTGCCTCTGATGCTCTTCTGCTTAGGGCTTGCAGGCACTCACAGGATGCACAGAATATAGAGCTGCTTTGTAAATGGTGATAGACATGGTGGTATGAGGAGGTGCAGAGGCGGAGCAACACACACAAGGGCTGGTGATCTGAAGAGACTTGGAGATACCAAAGAAATTAAGATACTATCAAAAAGCCTGCTACTCTGAGTGGGGAGTAAATAGACATGATGGTGGGGTGAGAAGGCACGCTTCCCCAAGAGTGGAAAGAAGAATTTGAATATTTTTATTGCTTCAGTGGAAAATGATCTGTCCAATTTTAAGAGTGCTATCACCAATTTCTACTGCAATTGACAACAGAGGAATGTTAGTTAACTGCCCTTTCATAATCTTACATTATTCAATCCCCTTTATGTGCCACATCAGTCATCAGTACCTTTTGAGAATTCTTTCTTATAGTCCAGTCTCATGCTGCTTGAGGAAATTTTAACTTCCAGAAGCTCCATATTCTCCCATTCTACCCAGCTATGATAACATCATCTGCACTTTCCCCTCACTTTGTGTCCTGCAGGCTAGAGATTTAAACGCAAAACATGCAATCTGGGATTCAAGGCTTACTGGTCTCTGACAATAAATTTCCCTGTTATTCCCAAAGGAAGCTTTGGGGAATAAAGGGAGTTTATTGCTGTCACCAAATGGGTAAGGAACAGCTCTGAAGCAGCACCAGCACTGTACCTTGCTTTCCCTTGTGCACATCTTCAGCCTTGTTCATGCAGTGAGTTGTTTTTCTTATGCTCACCAAGACACAATATTTTGGAAAGGCAGGAGGAGTTTTTGTCATTAGTTGTCACAGAGCATATGGCAATACCATGCTCAGTGATTAAGGCAGGGAACAAAATCAAGTGTTGGTCCAAACACAGAACTTTGCATGTGGGAGAAATGTTGATATTTCTGAACAGCTCTTTTATGCCAACATCAAATTTTATGATTTTGGGGAAGTATGTTAAAAATTTAATCTTAAATTAGTATGAGAATTTTTGATAGAATATTCCTAGATTTGAAGTCCACTGAAAAGAATAAAAAAATATTTCTTTAATTCTATGCAATATGAAATTTTTTAAAACTTTATTATAAAATGGAGACTTTACAACAGAAAGGGTAGGTACTCTGATAAAACATCCATATAAGTGGGCATCTATTGCTTCAGAAATGACTGAAATCAAAATACAAATTACTCCCAAGAGCTTTGATATGTGGTAAGATGAAAAATACTTCAATAATGCCTTGTAATTAGTGTAAAATTATCAAGAATAGTATAAATTAAAGAGCAAATGAGTAAGAAACTACTGAAAACATTTCAGAATTAAACAATTCTCAGAATTTTGGGAATATTAGTTGATATCAATACTATATTGTGAAAATTAGCTGTAAGAACTCCAAGTAAATAAAAAAAACCCCAGTGTTTCAATAGGAGGTTCAAATATACTTGGTTAATTATGATGTGTTGAACAGCAGTTCCTTTTTCAAAATGCTCAGCTATCTGGGATGCCTTGCTCTTTTACCACTGTAAATCACATTAACTACAAATCTTGCTACTTAATAAATTGTTTTAAAATTCTGGTACATCTGCTAGCTTGGGAGAACACTGTACTGAGACTGGTCTCTAGACGAATCTAATTATGTTTTCCATTCACATGATGGAAGTTCTCAGCCATCAGATGCCACCTGCTATCATTTTTATTTCCAGTCTTGTGAACTCTTGCTCAGGGCAGCAAAAGGAACATTAGCT
Organism: Acanthisitta chloris; assembly: GCF_000695815.1. Taxonomy (NCBI): domain Eukaryota; kingdom Metazoa; phylum Chordata; class Aves; order Passeriformes; family Acanthisittidae; genus Acanthisitta; species Acanthisitta chloris. The sequence goes on along the minus strand of NW_008666499.1, from coordinate 25,084 downwards.
GTCATACTTGTAAGGTGTGTTGTCACAAAAGCTCTGCTATGGTATTGCACTTATGAAGCCAGAACCAAACTCCCAAAGCATGCACTTGGCTGTTCTTTGGTCAGTAATAACAGTTTTTTCTTTCCTGGATAACCAACACAATTTTGACTTCAAAATGCTGGAAAATATTATTTTAGTTTTCAACACAGTTCTCTCTCATTCTTGAAGTTTCTGTACCTTTTTCTACCTTCTTCTCTTTTTCTTTTCCCACGTTTAATCACAAGATGAATTGGATACCTAAGGCAAAATAAGCGATAAGAGCCAAGCAGTGATGCAAGATTTGTGTTAGTCTTATTAGAAACATTCTTCTTTGAGTCAGGTGGTAGAGGTATGGCCATGTTCATCTTCACCACACAACTTATTTTCTGTGGGTAGACCATTAGCCAATCAGTGAGATTTGATTAAGTCCATTCTATGTAACGTGATCATCAGTTAAAGACAGAGAAAGCAGGAACTGTTAGCTGAAGTTTAGGTTGCAAATTCCTCCTTTAATAGCTGCTTAACATTTTAAATTTCTCTTTAGTTTTTGATTCAGTGAATCATGTCTTTCTGAGACATCTAATAATTCCCCAGGGTCTTGGTGTTTAGCCCAGATCAACCAGTACAGAGGAATCTATTGGGTTATACAATGTTTGATTAGGATATTAGCTCCCATTCAGTTTGGACACTGTGTTTGTCCACTGATATTGAAATTAGTTTCTGTTTGTCAATTTGATTTTACCTTCATGTTCTTTGGTAAGCTTCCAAATAGAAAGGTTGTTTTAGGTACAACATATACAATAACACTTCCAATAGTAAAAAGGTTTTAGCCAGTTGTTTTAAACAGTGCACCGGAGCCACCAAAATGCTGTCTCTGAAATATTCATTTATCTGGAATTTTAATTTAAGATTTTTTTAATACCCTTATATATGTTTGAGTGTGAGATTTCTAGGAAGCAAAGGCGCAGAGAAGTCTTTCATGAGAGTACAATTTGAGACCCATTTATTTCCCAGAATTTCCTATTAGATATCAAAATTACAGGTTGTATGGAGCTGCTTAAGGTCTCCTGCCCTGAAATGTACAATGCACGCTGTAATATAAATCCATTGCTAAAAATGGTGCAAATGTTTTGTGAAGCCCAGATCTAGAATTCACTTCAGAGCAGTGTTTGAAATATTCCATTTTGGAAGTTTGTTTAAACTTGAACAACCACAGTCTGTACCAGAGCACTGGGGCATCCTTGCCTAATAGCTTATTACCAACCTCCTGGGGACTCACTGGCATGAAAGGCACTATATAAGCTTAGAGGGATTTCTTTTTCGCCCCATGTGAAGTTTAGATGTCATTTGCAGTTGCTGTGTACTGCTAGTTTACTTCAAAAGAATGCTGATCGAGGCCTGAGGAAAAGATCAAGCTATGTGCTAAAAAGAGGCAAAAAAATAAAATACTGCTTTGCTGTTCTACTGAGATACATCTGTGCTGGCTACCAAACACTCATTCCTAGTTTGAATTCAAAATTGATCCTTTTAGCCTGTACAGATAAGAACAAAGTTGGATCATATTTGTTTAAATATTTGTTGTTTTTTAATAAAAATTTTAAGTATTACTGTGCTTTAATCTTTCACAAGAGTCAATAAAAGAAAAACTTATTCATTCACCTGAGAAGAGGAGAGCTTGTACAAACATGCTTGCTTTTTGAGAATATAAACCAGAATACAACTGTCTTCAAATACCTCCGGAGAATACCTGTAAAATGAAGAGGGTGCTCCACAGCCGAAAAATTGTTTTGTTAGCTGTGCCTTTAAAAGCCTTTTGCAGGCTCTTTCAAAAAATATGCAATGGTTAAGGTTGTCAGAGGTAGATTGCCCTCAAAATTTCTGTAAAAAAATGGCTGCTTCATGTTGGGCACAAAATTATCAAAAGCATCAGGTTTTGAAGTTGTCTCATATAGTAAATCTACTAAAGATTTGGAGGGTTTTATTGCTTTACATCATTGTAGAAATACGGCTTTCCCTGAATGTAAAATGCATGCCCTGTTGTTGGATATCAAATAGTTCTGTCATCAGTACTGAAGATAATCACAGTGGTTTGACAGTACTACTGGTCAAGACTGCTGGAGCACCCAGACTGATGTTCACATATTGTGTGGATCCTAGTGAAGTTACATGGTTTCTGGGAAGTGTAATAATCATTCTTATGTCACACATTTGCCTTTCCTGTCACCAGGTTTCAGATGTAAAATTTAAAGATAAAATAACCTAAAGCTCTGGAGATTATATTTTCTAGTTTGATTGGCAAAGTTGCATTTAGGATAATGTTCATATGTTGTCTAACACTAACGTTTGAACAAAAAGTTAATTTCTTCTGGAAATTCCTCTTCTTAATTAACGTGAAAAATGAGACCCACTTAGAAGCCACAGAACTAGCTGTTGTTTTTTAGAAAAAGGCATAATAAATACTAAAACCTGATGTAATATAAGCTACATTCCCCAACTACACTCTCATAGATTAAAAGTTAAACCCTAACCCTGTGCAAAGTAAAAATGGGTTTATCTTAAAATGCACTAATATAACTCATTGGTTAATTCATTTTTGGCATTGTTTTCCTTTCAGTTGTTCAGTTATCTGTTATTAGTGCCTTATAGCAGGTAACTACATTCAGGGACTTCAGGAGCACTGATTAGTTTTCCCTCCTTCTGTAAGATCTGCAAATTGTTCATTTCTCTGCAACTAGGTAATTTATTTCAATTAAGTATGATATGAGTAAATGTAAATGGTATATACCTGCAAAGGAATCTCTGGTTTGAGGTCCTACAAAACCTCCTCTGGACAATTTTCTGTGAATCACCGCAGACTAGTTGGATAAATATGGCTTTAAAAATCAGACTTCAGGCACATTAGCTTGAAGAGAATATCCTAAGACTAAAAATATTTGGTTTTCATATGGCTATGTGCTATTGTAATCAGTTACTGTTAATTTTTCTGCACTTTAAAAACAAACTAAAGTACACCAAAAATCCACCCAATTACAAGATTTTCTTATTGGAAAAATTGTCCAGCTGTAAACTCAGAATTTACTATATGTTATGTGTTTCAGATGATGGAAAAACACATTGATTCTTCCAACATAAATTATGGCTTCAAAATATATGAAAGTGTGTTGTCCTAATAAATGATAACTTATATGAAAAAAGGAAAGAAAGAACTTAAGGGCCTTATTTAGATCCAGTCTGTTATTGTAAATGGTGTTGTAAATTTATTTTTTTTCATAACCTCCAGCAAAGAAGATTATTGTGATAAATGATTCATATCGCTGCAATATATACCTTTCAAAATTTCCATATCTGGCAACTAATAGGCACTTCTTGAAGGCTTCAATAGGCTCCTTAGCCAGATAACGTGGCTGATAGCTGCCTCATGATTAATTTCATCTGAATGTGGTAATTATCATACTTTGAAGTAATGCCTGCAAAACATGCTTTCACAGAGAGTTAGTGGAAGCAGAGGATTAAACTAAAAACATTTCAGTTCAGAGCAGGCACATCACCCAAGCAGGGATGTATTTTCCTCTGCATTTTTCCAGACTTTTTATTAGACTGCTTGGCAGTCATTTGCATTACCTTATCTCTTATCAACTTCTTCACAGTGATTTAGGAAGCAACAGAAACTGAAGCAACTTTGTATTATTAGCAGTAATGAGTCTTGGATTTGCAAACAAGTTAATTTGTCAGTTTCTGCCCTAAAGTATTTCTCACATTAGTGTTTAAGTGTACAATTCATTTATCATTCATGTATGTTGAGGACATAAACATTATCCTGCCTACATTCCATGCACACTACAGATTATTAGAGAGGATGTTAATTTCCTCAGAGCCACCCAGGGGAGTAACTTCTACCACTACTCTAGGCTTTCCTTTGTTCCTGTCTTACAGGACCTCCATGAACCATTTCTTTGTTGTACAGGTGAGATTAGTGAAAAAGGTATGTGAGGCACCAAGTATGTTTCTAAAAATGGATGATTTTTCTACACAGTTAAAAACCCTGAGGTAGAATAACACCAAGAATTATAATGGATACAGAACTATCACTGAGTATTTCTGCCCACTTTTATCTCCTTAGAAAAAATTCCAAATCTTCTCTTAGCCATAAGAAAAGAAGTCCTGCAAAAGAGTGGTACAAAAATGCTGCCTTAAGTGAAGATGAGACTGAACAGCCTAGTAAAGCCTTCACAGTTAAAAACCCTGAGGTAGAATAACACCAAGAATTATAATGGATACAGAACTATCACTGAGTATTTCTGCCCACTTTTATCTCCTTAGAAAAAATTCCAAATCTTCTCTTAGCCATAAGAAAAGAAGTCCTGCAAAAGAGTGGTACAAAAATGCTGCCTTAAGTGAAGATGAGACTGAACAGCCTAGTAAAGCCTTTCTGGTAGACTGCCTGTCTGGTAGACTGCTTTCTGCATATTGATATTACTAAGTCATCCAAATTTTATTTAACTCAGCCACGGACAGATTTTATACACTCTTACATGGGCTATATGTAGGAATGACTGAGTTTCTCCAGGTTCATAAGGTGTTGGGTGGGAAGCCTTTCCAACTAGGCCTCAGTCGTATTGTTATCAACAGTTGTAGGAAGAGAGTGTTACGTGTCTGTATTTAAGCTCCTAGCAGACCTTCCCTTGCATTTCTGCAGCCTGACAAGAGCAAACAGTGAGCAACCATATCTCAGCTAGAACATATAAGCCATGGTAACTCAAGCACCTGTCAAACTCTATGAATTACTATACCAAAACTAAACAGAAATGTTCATGTTCACACAGGTTTTGTTGCATTTACACTTAGGGTTAAATTAGTGCAACCATACAATGAAACAAGCACGTGAACTAAGACACTATCATTCAAATGCACTTTACAGCCAACAAGTCGTTTAACCTGTAAAGCACACACTGCAGTTTTCTATCAACCTACATACTTCCTACATTTTTATGCATATGTGGATTTTTCTTCTTACAGACAAAAAAGAAGCTGCTGTGTCCAAAGAACTCAAAAGTAAGAAACTACTTTCTTTTCTGCCATGCAGTTTCAAAGAGTACATTTCAATAATCCAAAAATAATAGTTACTGTATTGTTGAAAATACAAAGAAGAACATAGCTATACCGTTTATAATTGAAAAATGACATGTTTAGACTTCAGCTGCCTTCTGCTTTCTAAATCAATTCTTACCCTTCTTCTAATTCCACACTCCTCTTTGTGACTGACAGTTTTGCCTTTCCCTCTTTCCTATCACTGTCTTCAAAAATAAAGGTTTCATGGGGAAAGATATGTCAAATTGAGGTCTCGGCTGAGACAATTGCTCTCAGTGGCAACAATTTTCATAAATGGGCTGAGAAGACTGAGAGTTCAACATGCTGAGGACCACCAAATTTATCTTCAGGAATGCAAAACATGGGCCCTGCCTATCTAGTTAGTTCTAATTCCAACAGAGAGACTTCTGAGGCTGAAGAGAGATGGCAGCTGGGGTCTTCTAAATAAGTAACCACATAGTATCATCAACAAGGGAACACTTATGTCTCCCTTTTCTACAAATTTGCAAGCAACCATGCCTCAATGCAGGCACATTGATTCCTCATAAGCAGACTTCAAGTGCCTAAAGGAGGCCTATAGGAGAGCTGAGGGGGACTTTTCACAAGGGTATGCAGTGATGGGACAAGGGGTAATTGGCTTTAAATTGTAAGAGGGTAAGTTTAGATTAGGTGTTGGGAAGAAACTCTATACCGTGAGGGTGGTGAGTCAGTAGCACAGATTGCCCAGAGAAGCTGTGGTTGCTTCATCCCTGGAAGTGTCCAAGGCCAGGTTGGATGGGATTTTGAGCAACCTGGTATAATGGAAGGTGTCCCTGCTCATGTCGGGAGGATTGGAACTAGATGATCTTTAAGGTCCCCTCCAACCCAAACCATTCTATGATTCCTCTCATTGGAGAATTTTCCAGCAACTGTCACAGCAAAACTTACCAGCTCCATCACATGAGTGATATTTGCAGAGTAAAATTTGCAGCTGTAACTAGTTCATATAAAGATGCAGAGTAATTAATACTAAAATAATTTGTGAATGACAAACTGAAAAGCATATGCTAGCAAAAGAAATTTTAAAACACTGGGCACTGTTGTTTCAATGCTGCTGAAAAGTTATATAAAAATTAGATAGATTATAGAAATTTTTGATCAAACATATCCTTAGATTCATTTTTTCCCAATTCAAATTATTTTACCTGTTCAGAAATTAAACATTTAAAATGAAAAAAATCTTTGTAGAACAAAAAGAATCCTAACTTAGTTTGTTTTCACAGATGCTATGAGCAAAAAATAAAAAAGTCTTGCTGTTCAGCATGCTCAGGCTGAGAAAGCAGAAGGAAATAAATGCAAGAGTCCTGCAGTTTTGTGTTAAGCCTATCTTGACACTTGCAGAATATGTGTGTTGGACCTTAGTCCTTCTGCAAGAACAGGCACTCAGGAAAGTAATACTAAGTAAATTCTTCTTCAAGGTCTTCTAAATGTTTCCCTGACGGAGGGGTGAACACCCCAAATAGTTACAATACTGTGATAATAACTAAGTTAGGATATAATTATCTGCTGCAGGCTTTTAAATGGATGGAAACAAAACAATTCCACACATGAAAACTGTATTTTGTTTTCATTCTGTTTCACAAGACAATCTGATGCATCTTTTATAAACTTCTCAAAAGACTGGAGGGTAAGAACTCAAAATTATATTTGTGATTTAGCCATATTCTTTTTCTTTGTAATAACACAGTGACAGATGTGAAGGATTAACTAACATTTTTGGGCATTCTGCAATACAGCTTGTGATTAAAATGATTAATTATTTCCTCTGAAAGTATGGAAATGCTCATATTAATTTAGAGGATCTTCTAGTTGATACAGAAAATCCTTTATGACAGTAGATGGAGTTCAGCTTATGGATATTTCTTAAATTATTGTGGTTTAAGTACAGCCTGTTTTGGTAGTTCCTGAGGATAAAAGCAATTAACTAAACACTAATAAAGAATAAATAAATCTAGTAGGCTACTTAGATTCTTCTATCTAGAGCTGAGATTGTCCAAAATCACTTGGGAGTGCACATACCCATCGTCATTTGGACCTTCATTCTGCAAGGAAATATCCTACCAGCAAGGAGAGTGTAGTGAAAATGCTTCCTGAAGAGACCAAGATCAGAAAAACCTCTGTTAAGTGGCCTGAGAAAGCCTGTTTCTCTGCTAGGAGAATACAGTAGTTGCTCTTCCAAGTGCAGGATCAAACTCTCCTAATGCTTCTCCATTCCTCAGGACGAAGAGGGATTCCTGGTATAGCCGAGACTGTGGATGTGTTTTACAGAAGGAGCCCAATTTCACCTTTTCTAGTCAGGGAGAGATTCAGATCAGGTGAAAGGATGCCACCCTGAACAACTGCCTCACAACCAGAGTTTACTAGGCCTTCAGCTGGTTATTTTGTTGTTGCCTTTGAGTTTATTGAAGACAACTCAGCTCTTCCCTCTTTGGGTATCTCTTTGTTTAACTCTTCAGTGAAAAAATTGCTACAGGCTGTACCTCATTGAAATCCTTTCCTCAGATTTATGTGGGGATTTAAGACATAAAGCTTTGCAATAATTGATTTAATTTGTTCTTGGGGTCTGTGTTCTATTTTTTTTATTATTCTGCTTTCTTTTCTTTTTTTCTGTTAAGAGCCAGCAAAAGCTCCTGCAGCCAATCCAGCCATCAAAAAAGCAGCAGCACCAGGTAAAGAAGAAAAACATTCACATCACAGTATCTCTTACACTCTTGAACCAGTTTATTGCATCACAGCACCATCTGCTGGATTACACAAAAGACACCATTTGTTTTTGGGTTATATTCTGTCTGTATGCTCTAAATTACTGTTACAATTTTTATGTGAAATCTTTGCTAAGAACAAAAATATTTAGCACTGATCTATTGCATTATGTTTTCTTCTTGCTCTCCTATGACATCTATGAGGTGCCATATTGGGCCGTTCTCCAGGGCTTGAGATCTAAAAACTGTATCTGAATGTTAAGACTGATTTTAAAAGAAATTTTTGCAGAAATTAGATTCCATGTGAAGCTGAATTCGACCCTTTGAGAAGGGGGTCTGATTTTTCAAAGTTTCAAAGATTTTTCAAAGTGCTGATCTCACAGTAGGTTTTCAAATTGGAACTCTTAAATAATCATACATATGCACTGAAAAGGCAAGCAAACATTTTAAACAAAATAAGGACATAGTTTAGATTATATTGTAAATGTCTGCTACTTTTTATTTATTTCTGATCTCATCTGCATCACAGCTATCTTCAAAAATTCCACATCTCATTTCTGCTTAATTAAATAAACCCCAATATAATGAATATTCAATATGAACCCCAATATCTGAATATTCATTATATCTGTAGTTTGACTACATTTTGAATTAACTGTCAAAAAATTTCCATGTGAGTATGTGGTGAATATAAAACCATAATATTATTGTAGTCTAACACAGGGCAGCCAGTGCTGTACCAGGCTCTGTGTTACTGAGCTATGCCTAGTGCTGGACCCCAGTAGTGGCCAGCCCACACTTCCTTAGCTGAGTCTTGCCTCCAGCTGATCCCATGATAGGGATCTTGTGGATCTGGGATCTCTTTATTTTCTTTTGTTAGTTTTTTTCTATAAGTTCATTTTCTGGCTATCTTTATCTAATTCAGACTGTTTTGGTGGTTTATCTCAGAGATCTCCTCCATTCAAAAAGGGAATAATAACTTGCATCATGATGTAGGAGTGATTGGGAACTGGTCAACGATCAGTGCAAGCCAGGAACACCTTGAGTTGCCTCTACCACCACAGGACTTGCAGCCTGGAATTGCAGTTGATGTAGGCTATTGTAGCACATATTGCACAGCTCTACAACATACTGTGTGAAACTGGCCTAAGAAGCACCATTTCCCCACCACTGCTCCCTGGCCCTGCCTGCTGTGTTTGACACTGTGTTCACTTGTGCTAACACAACTGAGAAAACAGTGCAAACCACACCATTGCCATGGCTTACAGCTAAAAACTGTCCTGGAAATGTGTGTGTGTGTGTGTGTGTAGCAGTGTGTTCAGTCTGGATCATTTCAGTAAGTCTGGCTCCACAAACATTTATATCTATCTAACTGATAATTTCTTAAAGCAGCTTTATTGCCAAAGTTTGTTGCATAGCTAGACCCTAAGATGCCTCAACAGTACACTGCAGAAATCATTATGTTAGAAACATATGCTTGTAATTAATTCATTCCACCTGCTTGCATCCAATATTTGTGTTCCTTTTTGAAAAATATTTGAATGAGTCTGTTTGTTGGCAAGAATGACGATGACAGTAATCTGCTTAAGTTAAAGAAAGGGGAAAATTGGCATGGCTTCTTATGGAAAAATAAAATAAGTTTGTTCTGACACATTTCTAAATATCTAGTTTGCTTTAAAAGTGATAAAGAGCAGTAGGCTTTGACTTCTGCATTTTTGCTTCTCCTCCTGTTCTCTGGAAATTAATTTACCACCAGAATAATTTACCATAGCAAAATATTAAATATGCTTGTTTGGCAACATTATAAGTAGACTGTTGCCTATTAGCACAGTAAATTAAATAGATTATCAAATTTCATATTTCATTTTCTTCCACATATCTTATTACACCACAACCTGTACCCCAGAATGCCTAAAGCTGAAGGTTTACTCTTCTTAACAGACTGAACAGACTGAGAGCACAGCTGGTCATCTTACAGTGTATCTACATCACATATGTTCCTGATCTTAATGTCACTGGTGAAGAAATCCCTGACTAATTCAATGTGCACTATTTTTATCTCCATATATTTATACAGAGAAAGCAAAGGAAGTGAATGTGAAGTTTGGAACTCTATGAGAACTTCTGTATCTGGAAGGTGACAGCTGGTCTAGGAAAACAGTCTCAATGAATATCTGTTACCTGATTTTGAATATTTTCAAATATTTCCAGTTTTCCCTAACTGGAAAAAAACTACTTGTCTGGCAACCGTCAGAAACTGGGCTGGGGAGCCAAGTATTTGGTTGTATAGCAAGATAGCTTCATAGGTATATGCAAGTTATGCTCTTCCAAAGGGAGAAATCAGAGCTGAAGATATTTCAGTACAACAGTCTTCCTCAGTCACTGTGTCTTATGTTGTTCCCAGTCCAAACCTTGCTGCCATTTCCTCTTCTTTCTCCATGGTGCATTGTGTCCCCAGATGTGCCAGCAGGACAGGTCTGAGAGTGACCTACCCTTACAAAATATCTGTCTATAGTTTTTCCCTGGGGAGTGGTGCAGGTTTCTTTCACAGGATTTCCTCAGGCACTCCACGTGTGCTGCACCCAGCAGGTTCTCTGCAGTGTTTCTCAGGGCCATGGATGCAGGTGGTGAGCAGCTGCCTCATCTTGCTGTGCTTTGTCAGGACAGAAGGAAAACTCCTTCTCACATCTGTCCCTGAGAAGCCTCACCTGGGAAGAGATCCCACACTGCAACACTTATCACACCCTGCAGCTATAGCTAATTCTGCCACATCAGTGCCCCAGTGATGTGGCACAGAGTCATCACACTCCAGGTCAGTAAGTTTGCTGGGTCTGCTTTGGCACCATGAGGGAAACAAGCGCATGGCAGTGTGAGACAGGGAAGGGAGTACAGACTCAAACCATGCAGAGCACATTTTCAGCTGAATTAGCAGGAGGATGGCTGTTCCCCAGCAGGCAGCAAGGAGCCTTGGTGCCACTGAGCCCTGCACACTCTCTTAGGTAGTGTCAGAGATGGAAACAGTTCATCTGTGAGTCCCTCTCATGGGGCAACCTCACATCATAGGCAAGATTCCTGCCTCTCCTCTAAGCACCAGTGGTAGTGCTTTCCCCTGATGATTTACCTGATTTTAAAATGGGATCTAACTCAACACTGCAAAAATTAAATCCTTATTGCAGCTTAGAATTTTTCTGGAACAGTCTTGCAATTTTAAATTTAATTTTACAGTATATTTAACAGATTTTTTACTGTCATTTAACTGCCTAATTACTGGGTTATAGTGCCTAATTTTCCCCATCTTCCTCTCCACACATGCACCAAAAACCAAAAATTTAAAATCTTATTCATTGCTCCCTTTGGGTTCATCACAGAAACGCTTTTGAGCACAATTTCCCCCTGGAAAACCAATCAAATTTAGTTTGGACCCAGGAAGAACAAAATAAGTGTGACAGACTAATGGTTAATTTTAAGTGCTCAGATGTCAATTGCATCCAATCACTTAAATGACTGTCAGTCGTGCTAGAATTATCATTACTTTATTATGCCTCCAATCTTTCCACTGTTGGTAAGAAGCATGTTAAAACCATGTAAAGGTAACAAAATATTAATAAAATTCAGTATGTGTATTGAATAATTTACTGACACAGTGGAACAGGCAAAATTATCATGGATTGTTTTTCAGGTTTCTCAGAGTCAGGCAGCTCTCCTGAGTCACATGTCAGGGATGTATTTGACTCACAGCACCACACCTTGTGCATCATCCATCCACCTATTTATCCTCTTCTTGTGTGGATATATTGTCCAAGAGAAGAAGCATCAAAACCCAGGGTAAATTGTATGTTACACACCCCCATGGAAGTACTTTTTTTGGAAAGAGGACAAATGAGAGGAATAGTGTCTCTTCCTCTCTCACCATGAAAAATGAGAGGAATTGTGTCTCTTCATCTCTCACTGTATGTAGACGTGTCCCTAGTAGAGTTTGTCATCCTGCAATCTCTTCAGGATCTCATATCTGAATGCCCCTATGTGCCCTGAAATTTCTCTTTATAAGCAGCCACTGCCACTGGTTAGAACATCTCTGCATGTATTTCTGTGTGACAGATGTTACTAAGGAAATTCTTCTGGTACCTGGTTTCAGTCTGTTTAGTTTCCTAGTCCCTGAAGTTAACCCTCTCAGACTTCTTCATAACATAAGCACAGCTATTCTCAGGGTTTATTTTCTGGGTTTGTAGTTTAATTCTTCAGGGAAAAATGATAGAAGTAACTAATTTGCATGCATAAGGATAGGCTTTGCAGTTTAATTATGGATTAAATAAATCTTCACTCTGATAGCAGGTGTTTATGCAGCAGTAAACAAAATAAAGACACCCTACCTGTATCAATTCTGCTGCTCAGGGTCCTTGGGGTTAGATCCAGGATCATTCTGTAATTCTTTTGAATCACCAATGCTCTCTTTTCAAACCAGGTTAGCATAATTCTTCCTGTCTCTTGCCTTAACTCTCTGGGAAGTTAAACATTGTGTCTGCTCTGACTTAATAAGTAGTCCACAACCCACTAACATTTTCATCCCAGCTCAAATCTGAGAAAATATTACAGAACAGAACATCTTAAATTGTCCACAGGATTATGTAAGTGAACAATTATCTAACAGTGAATGGGATAGGAAAAATGAAGTCTTGACATATGTCAAATAGGCACCCAGAAAGGAGAAGAATTTTCTGATGTTAGAACATTTTACTTTACAACTTTGAGTTCTTTACATATAGGATTATATAAATGGAGCATGAAATAGCTTATTCTACACTAAACTTTCTAATCTGAAATCCAGTTTTTATTTACTATTTTTTAAAAAATATTTTTTTGCAGATGGCCTAGAATCCAGGATACTTTTACTGGTGTTGCTAGGATGCTGAAATGCCCAGTCTCATAGCTTGGCATGCTACTCCTGCATTTATACTTTCCTTACAGTATCCTCTGTTTCAGGTTGATATACAGTTAAAATAATATCCAATATTTCCTTTCAGATCATAGTGTCTGTGAAGACACTTGTACTAAAAATGCAGCCTTATTTGTTTTTTTTATGACCAGATATTTTGTATACATCAAAGGACTGTTATATTCCTAACAGAAAGATGGCACTACTCTAAGAGCAAGGCAGGGGGAGCAAGTTAACTGCAAAAATGATTTTGTTCATATATGCAAATAACAATAATGACAATAAAGGATGGTTAAATTGAATGCTATTTAAATTCAAATCAGAGCTAAAAAAGATTATTTAAGTGTCCACTCTTTATGGAAAAGGCATTTTAAGGTGCATTGTTCTAAAACTGGCAAACTTTCATAGCCCTGAAATTGTTTCATGATTTAAGTGCACTTTTGGCAAGAACTGGACCCAATTTCAGCAAATACTTACTGTATCTTTAACTCCAGCTTGAGTCAGCAAAGCATTTGATGACTTGTGTAAGCTTTGTTGAATCCAGACTATCACATACACTTTCTTCCCAGGCATTAATATTTTGGAAGTGATCCCACTTTTGCTTTGCTAGAATGGGAATAAATGAGCCTCATCATGTTCATTGAAACCATTATGAAAATGTCATTTGATTTGCAGAACAGTGGTGTGGACTAGACTTTTCTATACTGTATATGATTATATTTCATCTACAATTTATGATGCTCAGTTTTGAGGCTATGGCTTTCTGCCTGTGAAGAAAAGCTAGAGACCAAAGAGATGGGACTGAAAGCATTTGCATTTCACCAAGACATCTTTTCTTTCTTTCCTTTGTACAAAGTTTTTCTCAGATCTTTCCCAACATGGTAGCAGATTTTTCATACAAAGATACTGATACAGAGAACCATCACCTGCTTTCCTTTTCTTCACAAAAATCGATTGGAAAAACTGTTTGTTACCCTCCTCAAAAGATGTTCATTTGTAGAGGTGCAAGAATATGTGTGGCATGATCTTACCAAGTAAGGGGTTCCTTGATGTGTTCTTATTCCAGACAGCAATGTATTTGTACGTTCATTATTCTTATAAATCAAAGTGCACAAGGCAGTGAGGTTTTCTACATTGATGCAGAAAGTAAGAATAGCAGTGAAATATAGCAGAGCACATATTTCTTGGGAGCAGGAGAACTGGAAAAATCTAGTTTGATGCAAAACTTTCTCTTGTGGATTATCTCAGGTCTAATAACATGACTGAGCTCATATTGCAATGTTTCCCTTCAACAGAAGGGACTAAAGGGATCTTCTCTGTATCTAGCAGCTTATGTTCACAGTATTCTTAATGAAAAAATATCTTGGAAAGCTTTACCACTCTATCTCATTTGTTTTTAATTAGCCAACATGATATGAAGGCCTGAGAAGGGAAATGACAGGCATATAGCCTATAAAACCAAGATTACAAAACTAAAACCAGGCTAACATTCTGCTGTGTGAGGATTTAAGTATTTGAGACATTACACAGAATCTGACAACATTATACTTCACTGAAATATTTTTGGTAAATTTAAATATCAGTAGAGAAAACACCATTTTTATGCAGCTACTGAGTGCAAACAAAATGATGTTGATTAATTAGCGTGGTGCATGCCACACAATGTCAAATCCACTTGAAATGCCATTTATTTAAATTTTTCCCAATCTGTGTCATTCCATATTCAATTTTTTATTTTCATGAACTCTTCTTGGACATGAAATCTTTTTCTGAATTAGAAGATAACACATGTGCACATAGCTATATAAATTAGAATATGATATCAATTGTTCTCTCCTACCCAATGGCAAAGGGTCACAGTTTGTGACTGCCCATCCTGGTAGTAAAGATGAAAGTGCACCACAGCAATTTTGCCAGCCTCGATACTTTTCAGCACTCAGTTTGTGACTGCCCATCCTGGTAGTACTTTTCAGCACCATTTGTGTTTTAGGGAAAAGTGTGGCTTAGGGAAGAGCTTCAGAGGCAGGTTCAGGTTCTCTTCTATCTCCCACCTGCCCTGGGTTGTCTTGGAGTATGTCACTAGTAAAAAAACCCAAACAACACATTTATATTGTTCTATGGGCATGTTATACATAACTTTGCCAGTTTTCATTTAAAAAAATTCATTTGTTCAATGCATCAGAGCGTATAAAGATGGTGAAATGTCAAACTAAATCAAATTTAATTCCATGCATGGTAGAAAAATAATATATTACCAGCAAAATTTTCCAGAATAGAAACATGCTGGATCGTTTCGATATGTGCAAAAATTGTTAAATATACAAAGAATGACAAATGTCATGGCAAATGTCTAATGTGTCTACAGCTGGCAATATCCTTTCATGTGTGATGCTAACTACTTGGAAGATGAAAAAAAAATAAGAGAAAAGGAAAAGGCATTGATAACTTGTGGTAAACAGGAAATATCTAGGTCTGAAGTGTCCTGAAGTTTATGGCTCATATTGTGAAAGGTTTCAGTTCATTCTATTCAAATATCAGAGCACGAATCATCTGAAATTTCATATCATGTCATATTTCCCAGAAATGCTTGATGTCAAATTATATGTTAATCACTTTTATAAATTTTCTTATGGGAAAGGATTGTATTTAATATGCTTCTGGAAGTAAAACTATTGCAAATGAAGCTCTATAGGACTTCCTTAGTGTTTGCAGTTTTGAAAAAAATCTTGAAATTAAGCTAAAAAAATAGATTATTTTATAATTTGCAAAAAATATTTGCCAAGTGTTGTTAGAATCATACTGTTCCCTGATCTCATGAGAGCTGACAGATCTTAGAATGAGAGGCAAAAATAATTACCTCAGAACCACTAAAGACATAATTACATTTCCTTCAGTTCCCAGGAAGCTGTCCTGAGCAGCAGCAAAACACAAAACCCCACGAAACCAATCAAAATTCTCATTTCACAGAATGAGTCCTAAAATATCTGAATGAAAGTGGATAGTCTGAAGAGCACTTGGGCTGCACAAACCCAAAGCTGCAGCTGTTGTTATGATTAAGATCATTGAGTCAGCCAAACTACTGACTCCCAAACTTTTGTCCTCTCAGTTTTTGACCTATTCTAGGGTTTCCACACAAGGTAGGATGCCATCAAGAAATTATAGTATTTATTCAGCCGATAAACTATGCAATGCAAAGTTGTTCTCTATCTCCATGACTTTTTCCTGTTGCTGGGAAAATCATATCTCTGACTCTTTGCTTTGTCCACACGATTCTGCTCCATGACGATTTCCACTGAATCCCACTTCTCATATACAAGGTGCCTATAAAGCATCTATAACATTTTAAATACGTATGTTAGATAATAAATAAATTAAAATGTGTTTTACATAAATATATTAATGCTAGGTCAATGATTTCAGTCAGCTAGTATTGATGCTTTAAAGTGCATATTTTGGCTGAAAGATATTGCTTTTGAAATTGTGATGAAATTCAATAAATATTTTTGGTTAAAAAAAAGAAAAAAAAAAAGAAAAAAAAAAGGAAAATCCAATTATTTTTAAGAACTCAGAGAAATCCTTTATTTTAGAAACTACATTTCTCTTTAAAATATATGTAAGCTGTTTTTTCAAATGGATTTAATATCTCAGATGAAAATTAGTATTTTATTGCAGATAGAACTACATGAATTGCTTGATATAAACTTACTGGGAGTGGGAGTATGAAGTAATCACATATTTTGTTTCAAACTTAGCAATTGTGGGGAATTTTTTATATTTCAGGTCAGTCTGCCTTTTCTAATATAAATTATTTTCATAGCTCTGCATGAAATCTACCTCCTTCAGTTGCTCAGTGTGCAGTTACTATTAATATTGATCATGAATTAATATTTTATGTTAATATTCATATTAATGTTGTTGATAAACATATTTTATTTTCTATTGGCAGCTCTTGTTCCTTTTTGCTTATCCAATTGAATGATAGCTCAAAATTATGGATAAGTTTGCTTTTAGTGAGGCTACATCATGCAGAATCTTCATTCTAGAGTGGAAACTGTTTAAACATTAATGTTGTTCAGCTGTATACCACAGCATTAATACAAATATAACCTGCAGAAAGCATGGAGAAAATGTAGTCGTCAGAGACTGGTGAACAATGAGGATGTATTTAAAAGTATTCATCTTGACTCCTGTGTGCACTTTGAGCATCACAATATAAGAAGGATATAAAGCTAATAGAGAGCATCCAAAGGAGAGCGATGAAGATGGTGAATGATTTAGAGGGGAAACCATACAAGGAGTAACTGAGGTCACTTGATCTGTTCAGCTTGGGGAAGAGGAGACTGAGGGGACACCTCAACATGCTCTACAGCTTCCTCATGAGGGGAAGCAGACAGATCTGTACTGATCTCTTCTTTCTGATGACCAGTGACAGAACTCGAGGGATTGGCATGAAGCTGTGCCAGGGAAGTTTTAAGCTGGATATTAGGAAAAGTTTCTTCACCCAGAGGGTGGTTGTGCACTGCAACAGGCTCCTTAGGGAAATGGTCTCTGCACCAAACCTGCCAGAGTTCAAGAAGCACTTGAACAATGCTCTCAGGCACATAGTGTGATTCTTGGGGTTATTCTGTGGAGGGACAGGACTTGGACTTGATGATTCTTGTGAATCACAGAATCATAGAATATCTTGAGTAGGAACTCAAAAGTCTCTTCCAACTCTGGATATTCTATGATTTGATGATTCTATGATGCATCTTGTGATCAGTCAACTCAGATACTCTTAAATTTAGGAAATGTTCCTCTGTGGATCCAAACCTGCACTGCAAAGCCTTTCCATATGGTGTTTAAAAGCATCTGCAGGCAGAAAAAAACTTTAGTTTTTTTGCGACTGCAAACACCAGTGCTGGTTGATAAATGATGCTCAGTGTTTGTGAGAAATGTTCAGCCTCCCTGTGGCAGGTTACCTGCTCCTCCCCTCTGTGAGGGGATTTGGAAGCACATCCTGGCAAGACAGAAAGACCTGTTACAGAAACTATTCTTAAAATGTTGTAAATCCCAGCCATAGGTTGCCAGAGGGTACAGAGTTTAGGTGGATGAAACTTTACAACTTCAGGTTCCAGATCCTGTTTTGGTGGTGACCTCCACTGAGCTGCCATCTTTTCCATGCTGTGTCCTCCTGTAAAGGAGGTCAGAACCCTTCCCTCTTCTATGGCTGTTGAACAGCAGTAGCTGGACTAGATGTTCTGCTTATTCTCCAGTGTCTCCAGTGAAGAAAGACAAAGACCACAGGTGTCCTGAGGCACATACAGTTGGGTTGCAGGACTCCATTTAAACCACCCTGAAGCAAAACTGCTGATTTAACCTGTTTTTTCCATAGATTTCTTTTACCATTATCAAAGTTTAATCCTTTGCTATCTGTTATTGACAGCTAATCTGACCCTGTTTATGTTGTCTGAAAACCTCTGAAGAGACTGATTGCAACTACAAAAGGTTTTATATTGATATGCAGGAATGAAGGGAGAGGCTCATCCAAACTGAGTCCAAAGGAATACCTCACATCCAAGCACCACTAGTAACATGAAAAATGCTTGTCCAGGGCAATTAAACAAAGCATAGCAAGCAGAGTAATGTATATTTGACTTTTTTTTCTCTTTCAGAATCACACAAGAAAGAAAAAATAGTGGAAACTGGTGAATATAGTCTCCTTTATATATTTTGTTTTAACAATCCTAATGTTTTTAATTAATTTGTGTTGGAAGTCAATAATCCTTTTTTTTTTTTTTTTACAGTCAAAACAGCAAAGAAAGAAGTCAAAGTACGTGGTAAGTACTGTGAAAGCTGTATATTTTAGAGTCTCATTTATCTGGTTTGATTTTCAGGTGAGACAGGATTAAGTAGAGGGATTAAAAAAGTGAAACCATGGACAAAGATTAGCTGGTTCAATCAAAGTTACCTAAGCAAATGAATTGCTGTGGACCAGACATACAGACATTTGGTCTTCTAGAATTGAGATCTGATCAAATGTTGTTAAGAAGAACATGAGGGTGAGAATTTTTTATTGCAGCTTTTAAAAGGTTTGTCTTTTCAAAGGTGTGGAGGGGGAGAGGGTGGTGGTGAATCCTGCTTGGAATTTACAGTAAATGGGTAAAGAACCGGGCACAAAGTAGAAGAGTAGAATAGAATAGAAATTGACAAAGTTGAGGGGAGGAGGAAAAAAAGTTGTTTAATTTGATTTTATTCCAAACACCCATCCATTTTATTGCTGCAGCTAGGTGCTCTTTTTTTCTAACTGGAATCCACTTCTCCAGTTCATCCAGATTTGGGAGAGCATAAAGATTTTCAATTCCTTTTACAGCCAAGCTTGATGACTCATTCATCAGATGACTCTATTTTCTTGGATATAAATCCTGAGCAAGAAATACCTACAGTAGACAGTCAGTTTATAGAAAAATGAATCTGTCCTTTTCTACAGCACAAAAACCTGTCACAGTGCTTCACAACGAAGGTGCAATTAACGAAGAAAAAGAAATCCAGTAGTTCAGCTAGCTTGGATCTAGTAAATGCAATTATGAAGAATAATAAACAAATTAAACTGAGAAAACCTGTTCAAGGAAGACTGGATCCTTCCCTGTATCAATACTAGGAAAGTTCTGAACTTTGGTTTTTTGGGAAACTAAAACAAAAGATAAAAAATCCTTAGCTTCTGCAAATTACTGAAATTTTTAAAAGATTTCTATAGCATACCCTCCACCTATGTTTGAAATGTGCCCATTCTGAAACCTATTTTACTCCTTTTCTTATCCTTATTACTTGAAAAAAGTGAAGATGTAGAAGCTCCATATGTAACTTACCTATTGACCTTGTTTTCCATTGCATTTTATCTGCAGGTTAATTAGTCATCTGCCATGAGACTATCCAAACAAGCAAGACATGTGTGTGTCATTTTTCTCTGCATAAAAAAAAGATTAACTCTTGCTCTGCATAGATAAGTAGCATATTGACCAAGGGAAGAGGTGTTAGGATAAATCTTAATTACTTTTTTTCATTTGCAAAGTTTGTTTCTGGGAATGTTTTCTTCTATTTTACAGCGTCTGTGGAAACTCCAAAGTCAAGAGGTGAGTAACTTTGTTTTTAAAATGAAATGGAAGAATGATGCTGTTAACCTTACTGTTAGTGAAAAAGCTTTGTGTGAAAAAAACCCTGTTAGCAGGTGCGACTTATGTAAAATCTTTTAAATTACAATGGCTTCTTTTTTGCAGCATCTCAAAGTATGTGTATTTTCCCTGAGTTGTTCATAGACTAACTGCATTCTCCAGCTATATCAGATTCATAAAAGTAACCAACCTTCTACAGAGACATGACACGGAGGGTAATATTTCTCTTTTTGCTAGTCCAGCTGTAGCACAAACCCAGTAACTGAATGGTTATTTTCCTTTAAGAGTGCAGGGAGTTTTACAGGGAGCTTTAGTGAAAGAGGTTTTGCCTTCCTTTCACACAAGAACTGTCAATGGCAGAAGGTTGGAGGTGTGAGACCATCAGTGCTTTGTCCAAAGGTTGCTCTTTTCCACAAGTCTCAGGGAACTGGGGCTGGTGACAAACATCAAGGGTTTAAGTTCAAGCTGAGCAAATATTTAATTCTTCTCATCATTGTCTGAGTTTTTCATATATGTACAATGTAACATTCTTGCTCCAAATTGCCTTCAATAATGTTACATATTTCAGTAGTAACCTAAGCATAAATGTAAAATGGAATGTCAAGTTACCAACTGTCCTTTGCACTCAGTCCATGTTTATTCATATCAATGAATACCATACTTTATAAATATTCCCTTTCAAACAAATGGGAGCACATGTATGAATTGCTCAGGCCTATAGATTGTGGTCTTTGAGCTGTCCATCACAAGTAAAAGGCATTGAAATGAGAATTTCCAGTTTTTGATACCCTGACATCATTCAAACACCTTCTTTTACTTTAGAATTCACATCTGAAACTTCCTTCATGTTAACCAGTAAATTCTGACACAAGTAGACAAGCTGAATTCCAAGGCAGTAGAGGGTTCTTCTATAGCATGAGGATGGGTTGCAGAATCACAACTGTGGAGATTAATGTAAGGAAACCAAAGCTGATACATTATTACCTGTATTGGATGTCTTTAAGTTCCCTGCTTTATGGCTAAATTCATAATGGTGTCATTGCTCTGCAGTGAATTGTATTGAGTGAAATGGAAACCAATGTAATTTAAACGTTTGTTATTTTTATACTCCCACCAGGAAAACACAGAAACTATACAGAAAAAAAAAGTGGAATTATTTTTTGCCATTTTAAGCAAATTCTAGAAAGCCAAAGCTGAAAATAAAGGTAGAATTGCTGCTATGTGTGAGTGCAGAAAGATTGAACAAAAGTGAGTGTTTTTTTAATGGCTTAAAGCCTCTGAATGAGTATTTCTGACATTATCATTTCTTCTCTAATGCTGTAGTATCCGGGAGTCATCAAACTTTCAATCTCTTTCAACACATTTCCGCCAAACCTGTGTTCACCAAGGTCTGAAAACAAAAGTAAAGCAATTGTTTCTTGTGGAATTAAGACCCTTGCAGTGAACTTGAAGTTTTCTGTGGCCACTTCTGGGAAATGTTGTCATATAACTTTTGAAATTGTTATTTGAACTGATTGTATTTACCTTTTTATTAAAAGTTGCTTTGTTTAGATCTCTTGTAAAGTTTGCAAACAGAATTAGAAGGGGTTTTCAGATGACACAGCTTTTAACTCTATGCTTTATTGCTGTGAGTGGCCTCAAATTTTTCTAGTGAATACCATATTTCATATTTGTTTAGAGAAGAACATATTTGCATATGCAATAGGTCTTCATCATGCCTCCAGCATTTTGAAAGATGGAAGAAAACTCTTCCTTATGAGCTGGTGAATTGAGGGGCATTTGAAAGGAAAATTTATAGGAAGTTCACAGTTCATTAAGGACAAGTATAAACTGTGGGGTTTTATTTTATAAACCAAGAATCTTTCTGTTATTTCTGTTGTCAAAAGAGCAGTCTCGCAACTGAAATTGTTGGTCTCAGCCGTCTTAGTTTTTACCACAGGATCAGACTAATGTTGAACCTGAAATTATATTCCCGTATCTGAGTAAATTGCAACTTTGTTTTAATCCTCATTAAATAGAAATAGCTGATGTTAACTCTGGAGTAATCACTGATTTCTTAAATATTAGTTGTTAACAAGTCATCTAAATTTAACTTTATGTTACTAATTTTCAAACTATTTTCAAACTCAAACGTAACCTGTACTCCAGGGGAAAAATCATATTTATATTAAAATGTTAGGGCTGTTCCTTTTGCCACTTAGTAAGAATTACAAAAGAATGCTGTTATTTTCTACTTATTTTTTCATGATGCAGACAAATTCTAGTAGTGCTTAATTGCTACAGCTTTCATTAATTCTGAACAGAATTATTGCTTTGTTTGTTCTTCATTGCTGCTATTTATTTGCTTGCTTCTCATTTTTTCTGCTATTAATGCATTTAGACTTAGCAGATCTCTGGGCACAATGTGATTTTCAATATTCAGCAGGTGTTGACAAATTTTAATTTTTTTAAAGCATATTCACGGAAGACAAATAGGCCTGTTCAGAAAACAAGCAAACTTTTGGTGAAATTCTCTTCTTTAGCACTTTAAAAAAAAATTAATCTGCTGGCATAGAAGGGAGGCTGGGCCATATAACAGGAAAGTTCCTAAACCATAATATACACTTCTTAAGTTCATGATTTCTTGATATTAGTGATGTCACGACGAGGAGCCTCTGACCTCAGGGTTCAGTAAGTGAAGTGTTTGTTGTTTTCAGTCAGTGATTTCTTTCAGCCTTCCTTCATGCTGAACAAATATCTCAAAATAACTTTGAAATCAGTGACATTTTGGAATGCATATTTCTGATGTGGATGTTAGTTATGCAACCTGACTCCTTGGGGATAAAAATATTCTGACAAATTTGATTGTAGCCTACAACTGCAAAAGTATTTGCTCTCCTGGCTACTTTCAGCATATAACAATATCTGCTGAACTCTCTCTCATTTGATTTCTAAGAGTTTATGATGGAATCAGAGAAACAATTATCAAATAGATTACCCATTTGATCTACATTATGCCAAGTTGTCAAGACTTTTGCTGAGAAATGACAAAATATGTCATTGGAGTTCAGACTCCATTTACTTAACTAATTTTTAAAACAATAGCTTACCAAAAACATAGATGCCTGAGAAATTTCTACTTTTGCCTTCATGCTCATTGATTTTATTTTGTGTTGTTTTAGGCAGAGTTTTTTCTGGTGTGGATTTGATTTTATTAGGAGAGGCTGTTGTGGATTTTTTTTTAAAATGGCTACTATTCTGCAGAAGAGAAAATTGTAATACATTACAATACATCCATGTTACTTAAGTGATGGCTAAAGAGTCAGGTTTTCAAATAGGAACACTTGCAACAGGATTATTTTTTTACAAATTTCTCTCTCAGACAGGTAAAAAATACCTATTATGTATTCATGTATTGGAGGGGGAAAAATCTCAAGATTGCAATCCTTTTAAATCTTTTGCCTCAAAATAATCTGTAAGCTTTTAAGAGGTGCTTTGCCTTACATAGCAACACTTCTGACTAAAAATCTTACTTAAATCATATCTTTTATCTGCAGCAGTACCTGAAAAGAAGGAAGAAAAAGGAACAAAGGCAGCAGAGCAAGGTAGAAAGAAAACAAAGCATGCTGAGATTATCTCTCTTAAAAGACAATGGCACAGGAACAATAACCTCAGATTCAGACAACTGAATGACAGCAACCTTTCAGCCCATTTGTTTGTTAGTATATGTTAGGGTTCTGCTGTGTTTATCAGAGCAACAGGGAATTTCCACTATGAAACTGGCTTTGTCCAGCTTCCACAAAACTTTAATCCTAACAAAAAGCTTCAGGTGAATGGCTGCCTACTTCAGCTTAAAGGTTCTGGGCAGGGACTTTCTGTCCCATCTCTTTTGGAAGACACTTCCTGCATCTGAAGCCTGGGCAGGGATCAGCCTTTGCTATTCAGCCTTAGAGAGTGACATTGCAATGAGTTTAAGGGACAGAGGCCCTATAAAGTCAGTTGAGCTGCCCTCCCTGTCCCAGAAGAGTCATGAAGGTCCACTGCAGAGAAACTCATAGGTTTTTAAGATCAGAACTTGTGGAAATTTTTAGCAAAAAGCTTGAGATTAGTATAGATGAGGCAGGAGTGGGAATGTCTGAGTGGGAATACCAGAAGAAGAAAGGCTACAAGAACCATGTGTTGATGGCACATAGTTCAGAGGGACAGAAAGTGTACATACAGTATCCCAAGCCAACCAAAGCAGGAACACCAAGAGACAGTCTACACCCAGCCTAAAACAAAATTTAAGCTGCAGGGTGAGGATGGTGAACATACAAGCAGAAGGAATGAAACCTTACACCATCTAGATAAAGATGTGCTTATTCCCATTATATACACTTAGATTTTTTTATTATTATTCTTATTGCTTTCAACATTATATCCTGCATACTTCCTTCTTGTACACTTGTTAAAAACAATCCATATTTTTTTAGGTTATTACAGTAAGGAGCAAAATAGTAAAAGGCTGGTGTAAATATCCAAAGCTTATCAGCCCTGGGTTCTTTGTGTGATATACATCCAAATCTATTGTATGTTGTTACTAACTGGCTACCAAGGTGATTTTTGTATTCGTGCTCACATTAGCAGCTAGAGCCCTGATGATGAACTTGCTGGTAACCTTTAGAATAAGGTGTAAGACATTTACAGATGTAGCTTTGGTCAGTCAAGCTATTATCCCTTTCTATTCTCCAGTTTTTCTGTTTCAGCTTTACTCAGCATTACTCAAGCCAGCACAGACACCTTGCAGCAGCTGTCAGCTGCTTGGTAGTTGTCATGGAAAATGTTATAATTAG
Organism: Acanthisitta chloris; assembly: GCF_000695815.1. Taxonomy (NCBI): domain Eukaryota; kingdom Metazoa; phylum Chordata; class Aves; order Passeriformes; family Acanthisittidae; genus Acanthisitta; species Acanthisitta chloris. The sequence continues at coordinate 342 of NW_008666499.1, read as the reverse complement.
GTGGGCCTTGGCCTAGATTCAGTCATTGTTTGCCTGGGTATCTCCACACTATTTTCCATTGCCGTACAAGTGCTTCCCCAGCCATCTGCACTGCTTCCCCTCTGTTTGGCTATCTCATGCAGCAGTGAGGTGGTGATTGCCACAAGTTTTGTCCTTTCTACCATGTACTACTATTAGATGGGACTTATCTGCCAAATATTTTATCTGTGCCATAAAAAGCACAGACAGAGCAGTACAAATAGTTTCACATGGTTGGCATGGGGCAGGGGTTTCTAAATCATAGCTTGTGATACCCAAAAAACTCAAAAGAGGGGCAAACTGTTTCCCATGACAGCAGTCAGC
>NW_008666498.1:0-791 GCF_000695815.1 Acanthisitta chloris | reverse complement strand
AAAGCTGGGCTGGGGGTGACCCCCAGAGCCCCCAAAGAGCTGGATGTGACCCCCCCACCTTCCCCAAAGTTGAGCTGGGGGTGCTGTGAGTGCCCCCAGACCCACCTGGGGGGGCTGGAGGTGACCCCCAGCCCCAAAGCTGGGGCTGATCCTGCTCTCTCCCCCCGCAGGCGGCACGGGGGCCTCTGTGGGGTGCTCAGGGAGGTGGCCAGCGCCGAGGAGGAGGGTGAGTCCCACTGCTTGGGGGCACCTGGAGGGAGATCTGGAGCACCTGGAGGTGTCTCTGGGGAGCTTTGGAGCACCTGGAGGTAGCTCTGGAGCACCTGGAGATTCCCCTGGGGAGCTCTGGAGTATCTCGAGATCTCTGGAGCGCCTGGAGGTGTCTCTGGATGTCCCTTTGGAGCTCTGGAGGTAGCTCTGGAGCACCTGGAGGTAGCTCTGGAGCACCTGGAGGTGTCTCTGGAGGTGTCTCTGGAGGTCCCTCTGGAGCACCTGGAGGTGTCTCTGGAGCACCTGGAGGTGTCTTTGGAGATCTGGAGGTGTCTCTGGAGATCTGGAGCACCTGGAGGTGTTTCTGGAGGTCCCTCTGGAGCACCTGGAGGTGTCTCTAGAGCACCTGGAGGTGTCTCTGGGGAGCTTTGGAGCACCTGGAGGTAGCTCTGGAGCACCTGGAGATTCCCCTGGGAAGCTCTGGAGTATCTGGAGATCTCTGGAGCACCTGAAGGTCCCTCTGGAGCACCTGGAAGTGTCTCTGGAGCACCTGGAGATCCCCCTGGGGAGCTCTGGAGCAC
>NW_008666497.1:0-2835 GCF_000695815.1 Acanthisitta chloris | reverse complement strand
TTTTGACATATAAAGCATTGATGTGTTCTGTCAGTGCAATTAAAGCTTAATTAAGAGTATTCCTGTGCAGTACATTCCAAGGTATTTGTTCATTTTTACTCTCACTGATTTATTGCAGCTCTCATGTATCCAGCAAATCAGGACTTAAATATTCAGAAGTGATAGGTGCTTACAGAGACAATAAGGCACAATTTTAAAAAGTGAACATAAGATTTTTAAATTAATAAATTGGGTGAGAATAAAAGCAATTCCTGATAATTCTTGATAGATTGGTAGACTTATTGGTATAAAGCACTTGATCAGTTTTGGGCAAACCCCTCTCATACATTTGGAGATAAGTGCTCATGGTATTTACTGTGTTTGTAAAGATGAGGGCAGTAAAGGTTTTCCTCCAGCCACCTTTGTGAGGCCTGTGTTTGTTCTTCAGAATTTTCACAGCCTGTACCAAATGACTTGAAAACCTGATTCATTTCTCTGTTCATATAAATTCCTCAGGAAATCAAAGATCCTTCACTCCATCAGTTTTCTGCTCGTCAATGTGTTAAACAGGAACACTTTTATGTAGCACAATAATAGCTAGATTCTTGCATCTTTTCTGTTGAAGACCTAAGCCAAGTCAGGGGGAGATGCTGTTCCAACAGGCCTGCCTCCTAGGGCTCATGCCATCACATCACAAGGGAAGGAAAATATAAGTCAGGCTCATTTCTCACACCAACAGCTAATTTACTAATGACATATCTTACAAGCTATTTTACAATCTGCCTAATGAAGCCAAGGCAAATAATTCCTGCCTTCAGTGTCACATTACTCCTCAGTCTGAAGAAAGATGTGATGTCTAGTCTTCAGTCAAACTCTGAGCAATAGATGGTATCCCCTGCTATTATTTGTCAAGGGTTGGTTCCAATCAAAGGGAAATAAAACAGCTACAATAATGTTTTTGGAATGCAATTACTGTAGATTTCAGTAACATCAGGCATATTACCTGGACATTACATGGATCTCCCCTACCTTTACTCCTGCTAGAGAAATGCTTGATTACATTAATGAACCAAGATCTCTCTCACTAAAATGATCCCCAAACCCACATGTTGTGTCTCCTACACAAAAAAAGATGTTGTCCCTGCAGTGCAGAAAAACAGAGAGAAAATGCAGCTTTGTAGGGGGTTTGCAAAAAAAACCAAACCTGCATACGTGCAGCCCTAAACCATGCTGAGCATAACAATCCCCTCAGTTTCTGGGATTTCTCTTGGTTTCAGGCCTTACATCTTAAAACAGCTGACAGGTCCATGAAGTTTATCAAGACATAGACTGTTCACACTAAGTTTTTTTAGACAAATAAGAAGACAAATGGATTTTTAAGGCTTCTGGGTGCTGGACATTTTTTAGGAGGAAGCTTTGGTTGTTTAATGGAAAAACCCTATAAACTGAACCAGTCACAAGTGACTTGGAGGAGGTGGGCTGTGATGAGAATGGGTGATAAGCTGAGGGCAGTTAGACCACAGCCGTCCTGCCTTCTACCACAGCATGCTTCTCAACCATTTCCTTCCAATGCAAATACAAAGTCAGAAAAAACCACATGCCTAAGTTACATGTAAATATCACAGTGAGACTCACTGTTTGCAACACATGTGGGTCTAACTGCATTCTATTGCTCTGTAGGGACTCCTGCTACCACAGAAACACGGATGCTGTTTGGTGCCTGCAGGACTTTCGATCTTATGTCTCATGAGTGTGCAGCAGAGTTAGATGCTACACATTAAGTGTAAATTTCTGTTGGCAGGACTTTTTAACACAGGAAAGATATGTTTACTCATGTACATATCTCACCACAACAGATTTTCAGTGATTTCAAGCTTCTTCAAGTGTGAGGGCTACTACAGCTGCTCCACTCATGTTACAGAGTTGCAGAATTAACGCAAATACTACAAAGATTGATACAGGCAATCTGGGGCTTCTAATGAAAAGAAGACAGAACAGGATTAAATTTTGCCATGAAAGCACAAAGAAGTAACCAGCACAAATGAATTCGTCTGTGTAAAGGCATTTGCAACATCTTCTTTCTTTTGCCAGAATATTTTTTGTCCCATACTGTACAATGTCTTGCATATGTTTGAGAATAATGACTTGTCAGCTGTGAAAACAACATACAACAGGTGGTATGAAACCTTCCTGTGGATTCGTCTCACATGAAGCTGTAAAGGAGAAATGATGATCATAAGGATGATAGAAGTCTGCCAACAGCTAACTTCTGTTCACACTAGGTACCAACACTAATGCATTTTAAGAGAGATTCAAACAGTGGAGTATTCAGTTTGAGATTTGGAAACTGCCAGAACCCCTAGAGATAGTTACAGGGAAACAGGCTGGAATGACAACATGTAAATGACAAGTTTTACCTAAGTATCCAAATAATCATTAAATATAGTTCCACCATTGATTAAGTTTCACCTCCTTGTATGCCCATTCTCCTGATGAGGTACATGAGAAAATACTTTCCAGTAATTACCTAGTTCTTGGAAGATTATTTGCAGGATCTACTGAGTACATTTCAGACAAATCTTTTCATACCACCTGGAAGGCAACCTAATACATGGATGCCAAGAAGATGCATCTTTGTGAGATACTACAGTACATGGTAATAATTCCCTTTGTTTTGTAATTAATAAACTCTCCTGTCCGCAGCTCCACCAGCAAATGCCAACAACTTCTCCCATAGGTTTTCTTTTACAGAAGTCTGGATGAATGAAGATGAGGTTCAAGAGAATAGAGTGAAAATGGGGGGGCACAAAAGAAGAGTCCACCCACTGCTCCAAATGAGCTCTAGAAGATGTCAAA
>NW_008666496.1:54427-68388 GCF_000695815.1 Acanthisitta chloris | reverse complement strand
CCCCCCGCTCCAGCGTGCGCCTGGGTTGTGCTGACTCTGCGAAAAGTTGTGTTTCTGCTTTTATTTCGTGCGTAAAGGGTCAGGTTTAGGGTTGTCTTTGTCTTTAGGAAGAGGTTTTTTTACGGAGTGGTCAGGCATCGGAATGGGCTGCCCAGGGAGGTGGTGGATTCACCATCCCTGGAGGATTTTAATATGACACTGGATGTGGCACTGAGTGCCATGGGCTAGTAATGACAGTAGGGTGGTCTTGGAGGTCTCCTCCATCCTGGTTGATTCTATGATTTATTAACCATTACCCCGTGGAGAAAGGCACAGGGCAGGTGGTGACTCTCCTGCTGCGCAAACCTCGCAAGTCTGAGACTGTTTCAGCTCGTTCCTCCCCCCACCCCAGGCCCTGTGCTGTCCCTGCCCCTGCAGGGCTGTCCACCTGCCCTGGGAGATGTCACACTGGTGGGAGCAGCGATGGTCAGAGCTGCTGCTCAGTGGTGGAGCAGCATCACCTGCCCCAGCTGTCTGCTGCAGGCCCTGCAGGGCAGGTGCCAGCCTTGGCTCTGCGGGAATTCCCTGGCATCTGCCTACACCCAGCTCCTCATCCCAGCGGCTGAAGTGGTGGTGTTGACTCGGGGAGAGTGGCCCAACTGGAGGGCATTGCATCATGCAGTGTCACAGTGCTGACAGCACCCACAGCTGCCCCTCCCTGACCAGCTGTGCTGCAGCTTTGTGTCGCCTCCCTGTCCCTTGGCCTCACCACGATTCATTCCTAGCGTTGCCAGCTGGTTTGTCAGCTTTCCCATAAACACTTTGCTTCTCTTCACACGATGCTTCATGAGTGGCACAATGACCCTGGCTGTGTGTGCAAAGCCTCCTTGTTCTCCACCTGATGGTTCTTAGGTATTTTGCAGGCAAAAAATCAGTTCATACTTCAAAATCTTGTGCTTCCCTTAATTTTGCAGCCCTAGCTACCTTTCTTTAGGCAGGGTGTGCTTCCTTGCATCCTTTTTGAGTGTTTGACAACACCAGGGACATTGTGAATACAGCTGCTAGCTAAGAATTTAAATAAATTTCTTCCAGCCATATCTACCTCTGTAGATACAATAGTCAAAATGATGCCTTGGCCTTTTTTAGAGAACAAAGAGAAAATGAAGGAGCTTCTCTAAGGAGAACACAGAGAAACCTGGGGGTTTTCTGTCAAGGGTCAGTATGACTGTTTGCATGGAAGGAAAATGGCAGTGCACAAAGTGTATGAGTAATCCTGCATCCTGGGCAGAGCACGGGTGGAGTTAAATCCTGTGTCCAGATTAACATTCCTATGACTCCTGAAGTGTGCTGTGAGCTTGTTTTGGTTTTTAAAATATTCCACATGCCTGCAAAGCAGTAAGGTGAATTTGACAGTGGCATCTTCACTTGATGTAATTCAGGAGTGTTCAAAAATTTGGACAAATCAAAACATTGTATAACTTCTAGAGAATTTTGGCTTGGCATTACCTTTCAGGGCAGTGCTTTGTATGTTCAGCCTTACTTTTATTTGTGAAAGGCAGATAAGGATAATTATTACCTGAGAGAAAAAAAATGTGAATGGGCAACTAAGTGAAAAGGTAAATTTGCTGACTGGATAAAACCCCCTCTGTTTGCAAAACAGGATATAATGTCAGGAAACAGTCAACAAAACATTTTCAGTGTAAACAAGCTGGTCAGATCCCCAGTGCCATGGAAGCCAAGCAGTGCCGAGCACTATCTCACCATCTGACGTGCTGCTTCCTAATCAGGAGGAGCATATCTCTACTCTCTCCCCTCTTTTCTCCCTAGTTATTCAAAAATAACCCAAGACACAGGAGCACCTCTTCTGTAAATCTCCTGGGAAAATACAGGGAAACTCACAAGTGAAATCTGATTGCAAGAACTTCAACCTAACAAAGAGAGTGAGGAAATGCAAAGATGGAACAAGGCAGAATATGTTTTACTGCACCCATTCCTCATACGTAAGGAGGCAGGTAAGAAGCCTTTCCAGTGTCATTCCAAGGAAAATTGGACAAACCTCTATAATTTCAATCTAACTAAGACTTTTCAGAACACCAGAACAGTGCAATAGGTTGCAGCCTCCAACCAGTTTGTGTTTAATAGCTGTATAAGGAACAGACGGAGTTCAAGGCTGGGAGGAAAAGTTGAATGCGTTTAGCATCACCCTGTTCCTCCCACACCTGAGTGTGTCAGGTGGGGGAAGCAGCAGCAGAGGAGCATCCATGTACAAGTTGCAATGCACAGGGTCAGTCTGTCAGCTGACACTTGGGCAGGCTCACACTGGACCCATCAGACCACGAGGATCTGTTGTGAGGAACAAGAACTATATTAGCACCACATTAAATGTGCAGCCACAGTATTCTGGATGGCCTACCAGGAATCCCATGAGCATTCCAAAGGCAGAAACATCACTGATACAAGACAGCATGACATTTATCATGCACACATGCCTCTGCTGTAGCCCTGCTGCAGAGAACTGACAATTCTCCAAATCTCCAAGGTGTCTTCATTCACCCAGATATTAATATTGAATATTTTAACATGAATCCAGGTTGTTATAGATTATAGGAAACAGCTTATGTCATTAAAGTTGCCACATATTATTTAAACATGTGTGTTAACTGTATTGAGACACCACATTTTGTAAGAGCTGATGAATGGTAGTTTGGAAGAAGGAGCAGGTAAAGAGCCCCACATGAGTTCTCAGAAAACCCCAAGAGAATATTACATATGTTTTCATAGAATCATAGTATAGTTTGGGTTGGAAGGGACCTTAAAGATCATCTAGTTCCAACCCTCTGCTATGGGCAGGAACACCTTCCACAAAACCAGTTTGCTCAGAGCCTCATCCAGCCTGACCTTGATGAATGGTGGTTTGGAAGGATCAGCAGGTAAAGGGCCCCAGATGACTTTTCAGAAAACCTCAAGAGGATATTACATACATTGTCATGTTGAAGAATATCATACAACATCCTGGCTATTTAAATATCAATGAAAGCGAATTCTTATGTATGATTCAGTGAGCTAAAATTCAGACCATACAACACAAATATATAAAGGTAAAGGCTCTCACACTTGCATGACTAGAAATTTCACCCCTGAGATGGTTGTCTCCAGTGTTTAATATCATGAGTGTTAAGCTTCTCTCCTTACACTTCATGATTATGAAAAATTAAATGCAAAAGTCAGGTTTGACATTGACTACAAGTCTTTACTGTATGCACTTCTCCTGATGGAAAGCTTGTTTGAATCACATTAGCATTAGTTGGGTTAGCAAAAATTGTTCTACACATTGCATGTAATGGATAAAGTTCTGCCTGTAAAAATGTCCATGGGCACTGACTTAAGTCACAGCCAATGACTTAATGAGGCCAGAAGTTCATTTACTTTACATTGCTTTGTTGGCATACCCTAAATGTATATGAATGTGATGTAATTACACTGTATCTGTGTAATGTGGTCTTGTTAAAATACCTCACAGCTTGCCAGCATCCACTCTTGGAGTTTCTTAACTGTTGAGTGTTTTAGTTTTGCACTGAGATACTCCCTAAAATGATTTTATACTTTTGCAACTAATTTTGGAAAAAAGAGCTTAACCTAAACACAGTGGTTTCAGAACTATTTTGGAATTAACCATGCAGAGTTTGCAAATGTGGCTATTGAAGCTGCCAGGATAATTTATCTGATATTTTTCTGGCTAAAGAATAGCTTGCTCATATGTTTGCAAAGGAACATTTCTCACTGGCTCAAGGTTTAGCAGCTTATGTACAGAGACAGAGAAAGAACAAGAAAATTTACTGGGAGTTTAGCAGTAATAGATGTCGTTCCTTTCAGGATCAACCTTTGATTTGTTTCCAAGAAGGCTTACTCGAGATAAGCACCATTCATTTCCTTATCATGTAAATTATTTACTGGAAATTGGTGAGTAAGTCTTATTTTATCTGCTCCCTTTCACTTAGTGTTATGTGCACATGCATAATTCTCCAATTTTGACAGAAGTGGAATGATCCTTTTTTTATTCTCTCTCTTTCCAGTAGAGTTTATATGAACATTTATTTTTGCTACACCTAAGTGTTTTTAATATTCCAACTTTTCCACAGGCCTCCTGTATTTCAACAGCTTCATACAAGTTGCAAAAACATTTAGACACTATGTTGTAAGGTAAGAGCTCCTGTATAAAGTCTCTCTGTTTCATTTCAGTTGGTGAGGAGTTTTGTCTTTGGCAACGTGTTAGTCAAGGAATTTCACCCCTAGCAATGTGTGACTGGTTTCTGAAGCTCTGTTTTTTGACTGGGAGTGTCTCTTGGAGTGGTCCCATTTTTCAATTTCCGCTCCTTAAAGGATAGTTCAATTAAGCAAATAGATTATTTTGAATTGTGGGTACATTGTGAGAACTAGGCTTGCATAGATAATAGCATGAAAGGAGGTAAGGGGAATGTCTGACTTGTCAGCTCAGAATCCTTCTGACTGAAGCCCATTGCTTTTTGTTTTACTATGAGCAGATTCATTCTATAAACACAAATAGTGAGGACAGGAAAATGAGATTACAGTACTCCAGGGTAGCTGGAAGATATTTCTGGAGTCATCACAGTATTTGAAGGTAGAAGGATTCCACTCCTGGCACAACACACCCCATGTCTCTGGGGAAAGAATTTGCTTTTGTTTCTGCTGAAGCTTCTCTCTGGCAAAGATATCATGGGCCCACTCTCATGCATATTTAAAAGTAGAATGGGCCCCATTGGTTTAGCTATTTCATCTGGAGGACAGGGAGGAGCTCCAGTGTAGGAATGAGAACCCAGTAAAAGCTACACAGGTAACACACAGTAGCAATTACCACTGCTTCTTGCCCTCACCCCCCTCCATGCACTCTGTGATCACCTATATGCATTTCCTTTTTGGTGATGAACAGCAGTTGTAGATAAATAACCACAGGCTCATCTGAAAAACAAAAGTAGCCTGCAGTAAACTGGTAACCCATAGATGTCAGGCATTGGGCTGTCCTTCCTGCATGGAGCAGAGGCTACTCACCTGCAGTTAAATGAGCATCAGATCATGGTACTGACAGTGTCTCACACTTCTTAGCGAAGTAGTGACTTTTTTAGGGAATTCTGTGAGGTTATTAACTAATTTGTAAATGTTTCTGTAAAGGCCACTGCTCATCTAGTGTGTTCCTAAATGATTATGTCCTGTTAAATATACTGTGAGGATGTTTCTTCCATCCCATTTCAGACATTTCATTTTAGGCATTTCTAGCTTTAGCTTTTGAGCCAGTCTTGGCAAAGAAAACTTTAAGAGGATTAAGTGATCCCCTTGAAGTTCTAACACACCTTTGGGCAGGGACCAGAGGAGATCTGGCAATAATCTAATTCACAAAACATGGGGGTCCAGCTGTGGCTTTCCTGCACTTCATTTCTTCCATCCCATTTCAGACATTTCATTTTAGGCATTTCTAGCTTTAGCTTTTGAGCCAGTCTTGGCAAAGAAAACTTTAAGAGGATTAAGTGATCCCCTTGAAGTTCTAACACACCTTTGGGCAGGGACCAGAGGAGATCTGGCAATAATCTAATTCACAAAACATGGGGGTCCAGCTGTGGCTTTCCTGCACTTCATGTTGATGTAAGAAGCAAGAAAAAAAATGCACATGCTGCTACTGCTAGGCTGAAAAGGAAGATTGCTAATGCTGTTAGGCTGAAAAGGAAGATTGCTAATGCTGCTAAGGCAGGAATGAAATCTTGCAAAACTCTTGCAGGCACCTCCCTCCTGTCTAGCCTTCATGTATCACTGTGGGGTTATTATACAGAACAGAGAGAGTTTAATTTACATTGCTCATTGAATAAATCCATGCTCAGAGATGCAAACCATGTTGTTGATAGCCACCAGGGCAAACCACTCAACAAACTTGCCTGGGGACCACTGATTGCTGAGTGAAGGAATAGTAGTATTTTGCCATAAAAATAGGCTCCCAAAGCAGCACATTGTTTCAGCATCTCTATTCCTTTGCAGCATTCCTTTGATCCATTCCAACACTATCAAAAGCATGGACTAAACTTGCCTCCCTGCACCCTTCTCATATGTGTACTAACTAGATTACTTTAACCCTCACCCTGAGTTCTTTCCTGCCAGTGAGCAACCCTTGAGTTGGGTTTTATACCCACACTTAAATCCCACCACCAGTTCTTAAACCCCTTGTCCTAGGACTTTTAGTACAAGATAAGACAATTCTCACAGAGAAGTTAAAAACCCACTGTAGCATGACGTTCACCCCTGGCATGCTTATTTGGCCTAGAGAGTGCCAAACTGTCCAGTTCTGACTCAGTTACTAAATCTGTTAACAGTATGAATCACCTATCTGTTCCCAAACAGTTCTAGAAATTGCAAGAATACTCAAATTATTCTAGAAAAATAGCAGGTATCAAAAACTGCTGCATTTTGCTTTCAATTGTTTATAACACCTTCAGTAAGCTTCAGCTGCTCAGCTTAAAATTTTCCAAATTAGGTATTTGCTGCAAATTGAATGCTAGCTAAAATGGTTCTGCTCACACTGTTAAAGAACTGTAACACTGATTACTCTTTTCAAAAAAGTTGCCTGCAGACTTGTAGCATAGATTTAAATTTGGCAAGCAATTTGTGTCTTATGCCTTTTGCCAATAGTCTTGCAATGCAACCAAATTTACTGAAGCTATGAACTTTCTGATGAGTGTCACCTGTGGGGTGGCCTTGACCCCTCCAGCTTCATTCTCAGAACAGCACACCTGGACCTGCAGCACTCCAGCTGCAGTGCTGCCCAGGATTTCCTTTGCAGTCCCCTCGCACCAGCCAGGTTTGTCACACCACGTACAGGAACTGAGAGCAAGCTCACAGAATCACAGAGTGCTTGAGATTGGAAGGGACCTCTGGAGGTCATCTGGTCCAATTCCCTACTCAAGCAGGGCCACCTAGAGCCAGCTGCCCAGGACCATGTCCAGACAGCTTTTGAATGTCTCCGAGGATGGAGATTCCACAGCCTCTCAAGGCAACCCATGCTGGTGGCTTGGTCACCACCACAGTAAAAAAGTGTTTTGTGACATTCAGAGAGAATTTCCCGTGTTTGTTTGTGCCCTTTGCCTCTGGTCTTGTCACTGGGCACCACTGAAAAGAGTCTGGCTCCATCTTATTTACATCCTCTCTTTGGGTATTGATACGCATTGATGAGATTCCCACCTGATTCCTTTCTGCTCGAGGCTGGACAGTCATAGCTCTTTCAGCCTCTCCTCATAGGAGGAATGCTCTGGTCACTTAATCACCTTTGTGGCCCTTCACTGGACTCTCTCCAGTATGACCTTGTCTCTCTCATACTGGAGAGCCCAGACCAGGACATAGAATTGCAGGTGTGGCCTGACCACTGCTGAGTGCACCAGTGCAATCCCTTGACGTGGTGGTGACTCCTGCAGTGCAGTCCAGGATAGCCAGTGCTTTCTTTGCAGCAAGGGCACATTGCTGGCTCATACTCAACTTGATGTCCACCAGGACCCCCAGGTCCTTTTCTGCAAAGCTGTTTTCTAACCACTTGGCCCCAGCATGCCCTTGTTTCCCACCAGGGGCTGGACATTGCCCTTCCCTTTGGAGATTCCTGTCAGCCTATTTCTCCAGTTTTTTGAGGTCCCTCTGGATAGCAGCACAGTCCTTCAGGGCATCAGCTGCTCCTCCTAGTTTTGTATCCCCTGCAAAGTTGCTGAGAGTACCCACTGCCCCATCACCCAGATGGTTAATGGAGATGTTGAACACTAGTGCCAATATTCACCCCTGGGATGCACCACTGGTCACCAGCCTCCAACTGGACACTGTGCCATGGATCAGCACTGTTCAGTTATTCAGCCTGCTCATCCAGCCCTCAGCCTCTCTGCTGATGAAGTTGGCAACACAGGATCATGGATGACAAGAGATCAGTGGCCACTTTCCTGGAGTGTAGGCTGAAGAACTGAGCTTAGAGACGTGACAAAAGATTGACGGATGTAGAGCCAAGAGAGATGGAGAGGAACTAGTGCAGAAAGGATCCCATCAGGGGTTTGGAAGGAGAAAAACCAGCAAGAGATAAGTGGTGCTTGAGTAAAATGTGTAATAACCACCAGAACAAGTTCTCCTTTCTAATGTTTTCATCAAGGTAAGGAAGAAAAAAATATTACAACTGCTTATGGAGAAACAAAATGAGAATTAGTTCTATGAGTGACCATCACATACTGACAATGGAAACCAGAAAAAAAAAATGTGCAAAATGCAAAACACGCATTAAGCAAGACAAACACAAGCACTAAAAAGGTAGGAAGCATCCAAAAAATAGTTAAAATTGTGCAAGGAACCTTAATTTAATCCACTTGTGTGTACAGACCTCTGTCTGATCACATGTAACGTTTTCTCCAGATATCACTTCTCTCAATGGATGCTAAGTCAGTGTTTAGGAACCTTAAAATCTCACAGTAAAGACAACTATGAGTTATATGATTCCTATCCTTCCACGAGAAGATAATAATAATAATAAAATCATTGTTAAACCACCTAAATGTTATTTCTCACACATGAACACATGACCCACTGCTACAGACAAATTATCCAATATTTGGCAAGTTACTTCAAAATATTTTCCAGTGGTCATTACCTATATTTTCAGGTGCCCAACTTGAGATGTTTAGGGTCAGATTTGCCAGAGTTTGCAAAACCAGAGAAATCACACAACAGCTCTACACAAGTACTGGAGAAAGCACTCTGCTGTGTAAAGAACAGAGCAAAAACTGGAAAACAGAATTATCACAACAGTTCTGGGTTGTGATAATCTCAGGTCAATAAAATTTCAGTCTAGGCAAACAGTTCTTCTAACCACAAAATTGGTTTCTTTCAAGTAGCTAAGTAAACAGCAAGCATCTTTTCAAGCTTACTTTTCAATGCTCACAAGTGAGAATAGCTGGAGTGTGAATTCCAAGCAGAGTAGCTTGGCTTAGTCTTTCCCTGAACTTCAGCACTCAGTCTGCAAAATCAAGATAATGACATCAAGCAACTATGACCCTGGACAAAAAGGACCAAAGCCAGTTCATCCTGTCTAGCTTTTAACCGGCCTGAAAAAGTTAGTGTCTGAATAAAAGCACTTGAATTCAACAATGTCCCTATGAGAAAGAGAACCTCTGTTGACTCCAAGAACTAACTTGCTTTACACAGACAACTGAGACACAGGGATGGAAGATAGATACTGAAATCAGGCTGACTATACTGCATCCCAATTTATTAACCATCTATGAAAGACAGAATCATAGAATCATAGAATTTAAGGATTGGAATGGACCTTACAGACCATCTAGTCCCAACTCCCTGCCCTGGGCAGGGACACCTCACACTAGATAGATCAGGTTGCTCAAGGCTCATCCAGCCTGGTCTTGAACACTGCCAGGACTGGGGCAGCCACCACATCCCTGGGCAACCTGTGCCAGTGTCTCACCACCCTTAGAGTAAAAACTTTTTTCTCACATCCAACCTAGACTTTCCCTCCTTCAGTTTGAATCCATTACCCCTTGCCCTATCACTGCAGCTCCTAACAAAGAGTCCGTCTCTGGCTCTCAGAATAACTGAGAGTAGAATGCAAGACTCACAAAAATGACTAGACAGTAAAGTGTAGAACAAAAAATGAACTAATAAATTAACTCAGGGAACACTGCTTTGCAAAACAAAGGCCTGGCTTCCCTGGTGGGGGAGGGAGGCTGTATGACTTTTTAATTAAATCTATCATAAATTTTCCATACAAACACACCCAAGACATTACTACAGACATTTGTTTAAAAATGTCTTCTCAATTCTGAAACCTAAACATTCATCTGCAGAGCAAATTTTGTTTACACATGTCAGTGGTCTTCTCAGATGAGAGGAAGTTGTACTTCTCACGGCCTTTTACTGCCCTTTTGTAACACAGACAGATATTATTACAATACTGCTTTCAAAGCAGTTTAAGTTTCAGAACCAAGAAACATTTAAGTAAGAAACATACTCCATTTTTTTTATATTCCAGCACAACTTCTGTCCTATTTAGTGTCACTTCCTTTGAGAAACGTGTCATGCTTTTAATACTGCTCTTTTGGGATTAGCCTGTCAGATGTTCTTGTTTTACAGAACCAACACACTATCTAGCATATTACTGATGTATAGTATGAAATACATTTCCAGGCCTGAAGCTACAAATATGAAGCTCTGTAGAGCTAAAATAATTACTCTGTTTTCAGTCTGCTGCATAAACAGTGCATTCATCAGAGCCAGGCTGGATGGGGCTCTGAGCAACCTGTCCCTGCCCATGGCAGGAGGGTTGGAACTAGATTATCTTCAAAGTCCCTTCCAAACCAAACCATTCTATGATCCTAGGGCTTTAAATTCCCAGACACCTAAATCCTAAGAGTTCCAGTAATCAATGGCATAGGTTTGGTTCAATATATAGTATTGTCCCTGTCCAGGCTACCACTGCACTTCTACTTACATACATAGGGAAACACAATGTTAGTTTTCCAAAATTCGAGTTAGGAAGTTCAAGCCTGATGTAAACAGACACTGCCAAAGAGCTTGATTTAAAACCTGGAGGACAATGGGGCTAAAGGTTTGCAAAACAGTTTGCAAACTACTGCTGTGAGATGGCATCAGTAGATTTAGCTATATTTAGTGCACATATATTTAGTTGACATTTAGTATATGTGCAAAAGTAAACCAAGTTTCTAAACTTAGAAATATGTTTAAACAGACACAGTTTTGTGTAAATCATTGATAAAATTTTCCCAAAGTTCAATCACTGGGGAAATCTAACGTTTTAATTTCTGGGTTAAAGTCCAATCTAAACAGACTCTGCACACCAGAAGCTCAGCCTGGCCAGAGCATGGTGCTTTTCCTCTAAGGGGAATCCTCACAACTTACAGGGGAACAAATACTTAGCTGAATCAAACTAGTCTGGCTCTCATTAACCTTATCCAGTCAGCTTACACTAAAAAAGAGTCTGGTCCTGAAGATGAAGCTTATAAATATCACCTGACACTATGACATTGCATAAATGGACACACGTACTATGTGGATTGACTATTCTATTAAAATAAACCACCTACTTATAAAGTACATTTGCCTTTTTTTGCTGCAGTTTTTTCATATACAGGACTCTTTTATGTAAAAAATCCCAATAGTTCTCTTTCCTCCCACTCTTGAATTACATAACTGATGATTCTTTGGAGTAAAGTCATACCCCAAAGAACTTCAGAGAGAATTAGGTAATAACTAATAAGCACTAACAAATAAGTAGAGATGAAAAAGGCACCAAAAAAAAAAAAAAAGGGCGATAAGGTCTCTGTCTCATTTACTAGAATTTGGATACTTTTAAATCCAGATAACCTTCTGTTCATATATATTCATGTATGAAAGTAGCTCATGTATCTTTTTAAGCATCATGCATCACAAATAGCACTGTTTACTTTCCCCCAGGCACACTGACTGTGAGCCTCACAGGAAAAAAGAAAACGAGAAGGAAAACAAAAAAAAGCCCCAGCAAAGCTGCAGTCTGGCTGTTTGGATCTAGGCTGTGGCTAGCAATTACTCTCAACTGAATAAGGAATCCCTCAGGTATGTCATACATTACCCAGTTTCCTTTTGTAACCACAGGTTTGCATGAGTCCACATGCAAATTTGTTAAAAGCAAGCAAAATCAAGCCTGTCAGAAAACTACAACAGACCACAGGGAGAACAGTCACCTTCCAGATGACATCCTCCCTTAACCTGAGGGAGCCTACAAAACACACATCTTTCATTGCATCTTTGAGCAGGGATGACTAAGTCCAGCAAAAAGAATTTAGTTTAAAAAAAACAGTGGTGAAAGAGAAGTGAAATGGCTGTTACCTCACTCTTACTGTTTTAAAGCTGTGGTTTGTCACACCAGCTCCCCTTCGACTTCCAGAAGTTGATGGGAAGAGTGAAAAGACATGTGGAGAAGTATCTTTGTGAATCCAAGTCACTGCACAGAGGGTTTTTTAGGGATACTGAGTATGCAGCATTTAACAAAGACTGTTACAAAAAGTGTCATACCAAAATAAAAAGTCTTTTATCTTTACACCAGTACCTTTCATCTTCGTGGCCCCAAGAATCAGAACTGCAAAGAACAAGCACCTTTGTAGCTACTCTTCTTCAGTTCACATGCTAAAACACAAGCATCATGTTATCAATGTAAGCTTTAACCAGTGACCAAAAATACATTCTACTTAAAAGGAAAAAAAAATACAGTGGATTGCTAAACTAAAGAACCTGCTGCAGGTTGTTCATCAGCAAAGTCTAGTAGTTCACTCCAGTTTCCAGAAGAACTATGTTAATGGGAATTAAAACTCATACACGTTCTGTTTACTCACTTGCTATGCAAGACATAATCAAATAAAACCAATAAATCAGCAGCATGGTTTCCTCATCATGTCACTCGTTCTTTACTGAATGTTTAGGAAGTTAGATTCTTGGAGACAAGAATGTAGTGCAACCTCAAAAATCAACAACACAGTTCTGTTTGAAGTCTCTGGTCTTTACAGAGAGTGCTGTTTCTTAAGCAGGAAAAACAGGGATGTCACAAGGGACTACTTAGATGTCTCTTCTGCTTTTGCAGCTATCCTGCAAACGTGCACCAGCAGTACATGCATTTTTTATGTTGAGTAATCTAAAACTTTAATAAGAATTCTTAACTGTTATTCTACCCAAGGTGAAAAACAATACAAACAGATACATTTCATTAGGTGGCCACCTGATACCTTCCACTGCAGAATGCAGTCAGGCTACTCTGAAAGCATTTGTAATCCTAAATCTTCTAAGGGAATACACAACTTACACTTTCCTCGGAGAGCATGTGTTGTCATATAATTATTAAACAACCTATCTAGTCCCCACCCCACTAATTTCCCCTGGATCAATCTGATTCAGAAAACACACTGGTAAAACTTGTTGCCAGATTGCAAAAGGCTGCAGTGTTGCCCACCACTATGCTAGGAACAAACACCTAACAAGCACACATGGCAGTGAGCTTGTTAAACCAAGGCAGTAGCATTTTAAAGAACTCATTCTTAATTCTGCAGTTTTTTTTCTATTAATGTCACATTTTATTAAAAAAATAAGTTTCCTATATTTAACATGTATATTAGCTTGCTGCATATGACTGAAGATCTTGAAACCTTTAACATTAAATGATAGTAAATCAAACACTTTCTTCACAGCTTTGAAAACAGGGAAGAAGGGAGAGAGGATGAAAGTGAAGTCAGGAAAAAGAAAGGAAAAGGAGGAAGCACCAGGCCATTCTTAGCAAGAGAACCAAATATTTCTACAGCATCAAAATAACACCATGCATCACAACTGTTAGAAAAAGGAAAACTATTATATTGATCAAATGTGGATATATTCCATAGAATTAGAACATACCAGTAGAAAAGGTTAGACTGGGAAGGAATACATTGTATTTGCAATAGTCTCTCCTCTATTTCCAAGAAATTATTTTCCTTCCTTTCCACAAGCCATCAGCAATTTACTCTCATTTGTATAAACTGCTATCTCAGTACATCAGCTGCACTGAAACCAGATACACAAGACCCTGCAGTTCCACAACCTGGAACTATTTTATCCCGTTTTCCCCAACAATGGCAAAAATAGTGGATAAATTTGAAGGAGGAAACAACTCGGAGGTGTGCACATTACGAATTTAATTTGTAGTCCAGAAGATTCCCCCACATACTTTCCACAAGAAACCCATGCTGGAGTCATCTCTGACATAACACATATATGTGGTACTTACATATTCTCCATGGGGTCCAGGGCCTAGGCAAGAATGAAATGAGGGAAGGAACAACTCCCCTAAATCCCACGGGTTACCTGTGCAAAAGATTAGCAGCCCATGGTTGTATTGCTCCATGTGCAACCACTCTGTCTTGGTGAGT
>NW_008666496.1:48321-54388 GCF_000695815.1 Acanthisitta chloris | reverse complement strand
ATGGCATTAGCAGCCCTGTTTTCTGGGGTTATCAAGAATGAAAACTCATGGAGAACATGAAGTACTGGGTTAGAGTTGACCTTGTGCATAAAAATTAAACTCAAGGGACACAGAGTTCAGCTAATGAACTCTCTGCTGCTTCTCTTTGGGAGAAGGGAATGACAAATGACATTCCCAGTAGAAAAAACACGAGAGAAAATACCATCTGCAAGGAGGGAGGGAAGGAAGATCTGTCTTTACTCCCAACAGATTCCTTCCTGGGAAGAGACAGTTTCTGGTTACCTTCAAAGATACCTATTATTAGCAGAAAACTAGAGACAGATATCCTTGCACAAACCTTCTCTTCTTTCCTCAGTTGAACACCAAAGCCCTCCTAGAACAAGGATAAAAGGCTACATCTGCAGTTGAAGCAATGATGGCATTTTAGATTGCTGCAAAATCAAAATACACTGGAAATATCCAAACAAATCCCAACATTAGTCTGATGCTACCTAAAGCCAAGAACAAACAAGCAAGCAATGAACACTGAAGTTTTGGTTTTTTTGAGTGGATATTACAAAAAAATAGTAATCATACACTTTTTTTTCTTTTTAAATGTTCATTACTTAGATAAAGCACATATGAATGTAACATTCAGAGTTGTAACATAGAAAATGTAATGTGGGCAATCTGCTATTCCAAGTACACTTACCAAAATACAATTTTATAATGAAGAAAGTCTCAAAATACACCTGTACAACAATTGGGATCCACAAAATATGATTTAATAGAGTCACTCAAGATCACTTCATCGAAACCACTTTTATAATACTGTTTGAAGAGTCCCCTCTGGTCAAAGAGCATTCTCCCCCTTTTCCCTAGCCCATCCCACTAAAACAAGGGTGGAATTGTAATTGCAACGAAGAACTTTTAAAACCCCAAATCTGGAGCTGTCCTATGAACTATGACACTGCCTACACTTAGATACTGGGAGGATGGGAATCACCCTCTGAGGCCATGGTACATCGAGACACCCATTTTATTGTTTGCAGCGCAAGCAGAATAACCTTGGAAAGGGCAACTAAATAGGGTCAAAATATGAATTCATCATCTCACTACCAAATCATTCCCTATGTGTTACTTAAGCCTGTAACATTACAACTTGACTGAAAAAGAAAAAGTTAACCATTTTATCCTATAAATATTTTCTTTATTTGCTTTATGTTTAGAAGTTGCTATTTAAGTTCTATTAACAGAAATACATAACAAAAGCTCCCTAACAAGTGGAAAAAAAGTAATTACAAATGCTGAAAAAGTTGGCCTCATTAACATATGTACAGACTCGCTTACTTAATACACATCTTTGTGGGAATTAAACCATTTTATGACACACATTTATACAGGCATTAAACATTCCCAAGTAACTTTGAGCAGAGAATATGCCAAATCTTTAGTCTGGGCAGACAAAAATGTATATTTCAGTTCTGATTGTGGAGCTAACATGCAACAGATACAACATTCAGTCTGAGCTGTTGCTGATAAGTTGTTCTGTCTTTTCCTGCAAAGATCTTTCTATTGAACTTGGGTCTTTTTGTCCCTTCTTTTCCTTGTTCTGCTGTTCCTGGAGCTTCAGGATTGTTTTTCGTATTTCTTCTCTTTTGGTTTTCATTCTTGGGCGTGGAAACCAGTCTGTTAAGTTCATTGGTAGCTCAAAACTTAAAATGGGATTCTGAAAAGAAAGATCATTTGGATATTATAGCAAGGAGTTATAACCTAAAAGCCTGAAGAAAACTGCAGTGAGTGAAAGTACATTCTTCCTCACATCATTCCATCAGTATGGAACAAAATTTCTACAATTCCTGTGGTTTGTACGTGCATGGTTCAGGTAAAACCAATGGAGCTCCAGTATGTTACAGAGTAACATTCATTCGGATCAGAGTTCTAGTTATAAGAGTGCTGGAACAATCTACTCCGTTTGCTACATCTTTTAGACAAAGCACTTGACTGCATAAAGGTGTGAAACTGTTCTAATGTAAGAAAACCAAAACAACAGACAGAAAATTATTGCAAAGATATAGCAAATGTTTTAAGAATGATTGACATCAAAATCTCTAGCTGATTAGGAATTCATTAATAAACACTCCTGTTCTTTTAACCTTCAGGACCACAACCGTGAAAGTTAATTTTAGACTTTGCCCTAAAAAACAAAGCCCCTGGCGACCACCAGCACTTTTTATCCTTAGATTCTATTTTCTTGCTAGAGGTCATTCATCCAAAGAATTAAGAGTGATCATTATGAGACATTATCTACACCTCTTCTGTGACACTGTACAATTCCACCTAATCAAATGACAGTTTGTGGAATAGTGTTTTCTCTCAAAGAAATTCATCCCTTTGTGTATTCCAGTTTACATCATTAACAGGGTCATTTAAGAGTGAATTACATTCATCACTGAGATAACACTTAGCAAGGCTGCTTGTGAAAAAAAGCAAGTGATATTCTGCAGGGGAACATGTCAATGCTAAATCCTGCACTAGCAGCATTACTCCACAGCCAAATAGAACATCAACTAGATAACATAGCTATAAACCCTCCTGTGCTAAAGTGACTTTGCCAATGAGGCTACTGACATCAGCAGTGAGCAGGCTGCAGAAGAACAACACTAAAAATGCAGAATGTCGTGGGCAAGAACTGGTTTTCTACTGCTACAACTATGCAATAGACCAGATAAGGAAAAAAGGGCATTAATAAAAATTAATTAGCGTGGTTACCACCCTAAGCATGGCCTTTTGGGGTGAAAAAAGTATAGGACAAGAGGGCACAGACTCAAGCTCTGCCAGGGGAGGTTTAGGTTGGATATTAGAAAGAGATTTTTTACTGAGCGATCAGGCATTGGAATGTGCTGCCCAGGGAGGTGGTGTATTCACCATCCCTGGAGGTTTTCAAGCTGAGACTGGATGTGGCACTTAGTGCCATGGTCTAGTAACCATGGTGGGGTTGTATTCGATGATCTTGGAGGTCTCTTCCAACCTGGTTGATTCTATGATTCTATGCAGGGATGTGTATCAGGAGCCAGACGTGCTCACCCTGCCGCCTGGCCCGACCCGCCGCCCGCGGCGCCCCCTGGCGGCTCTCCCGGGAACACCCTCCACCCACGGGCTGTGCTCGCTCCCTGCACGCAGAGCTGCAGCACCAGGCAAGGCAGGGCGTGCAGCCTGATGGAGTCCACCTACCAATCCACAAGAAGGAATGGGCTAAGATTATTAAAGCTTGGTTGCTCCTCATACCCTCAGTGTACAAAATAGAAAGTGCTCGAGTGGAGTGTGGTTCGAGGCTCTCACTGACTTAGTAAAACAAAAGCATGAATGCACCCTGCTAAAGCCTTGGGAGGGTTGAGGAATGGAGAAGCTGCCAGCATTCCCAGGAAAGGCTTAGCTAGAGCAGAGTTTAGGAAAAACACTCCAAAGCACTGCAGATTCTAGATTCTAGTTAGTATCTCATGCCGGCAACATCTCACTTGACCATCATTTCTTCTCCCCACCTAGACCAAAAGGTGGCTAGTGCCTCCACCTGTGAAAGGACCTGTAATTTGAAGACCAAGTCAGCTGAAGAAAGAGTTTAACCACTTCCTTCAGCGGAATCAAGATTTAAAATTCAGCCATAACGATTCTGTTTACATGTTTTCTTGCAAGTTAAAAACCCCCAAACCTATCTGGGTTACATTACTGAATTTATCCAGTCACAGTTCTTAGGGAGAAAAGACCAAGCTTTTTGTACTGCATCTTTAGTTTAGATTTTGAACTCGGGTTCTTACTGGATAATTTTAAAGGATATGCACTATAAGACAACAAAGAAAGACTCCAAATCTATGTTCTTAAGATTCTCTCAGAACATTCCATGGCTTATGATTTCTTCTATTTTATGTTCAACTGAAAAGAATAATGAGTTTATTTTCCAAAAAGCATTACTTATTATGTCAGTGTATACATTTGTTTATAATGCATAATCTAATAACTATGTGTAAGAGCTACACTAGGAGCTGTCATCGTTTTCACAGTTTATATTTGAAGGCTACAAGAAGAAAAAATAGCTACACAAACATACATACCTCGAAAAAGCTCTCCACATACTGCAGTATGTACACTCCACAGTCACTGAAGTTGTTCTGTTGTGGCACTTTTGGGTTCGAACCTTTCATGACATCTTTGGAAAAGCTTCTTTTGTTGCCTTTCCTGACTTCCCATTCCACCTCTAAGTATCTATGATAAAAGACCATGCAAATTAAAACCTTTTATTTTCTTGAAGAATTTTGGAAAAAGAAACACCACCAAACCAAACTAGAAAAAGCCCCCAAAATAAGATATGAAACTTACTCCCTTAGTGTTTTCACAACATTGGACCGGGAAGGGCCTCGCAGTGAGTCCATAAGCAGAATGCAGGGCCTAAGAGAGAACACCATTTTCAAATACACAATATTTTACAGCAGCTTGAAAAACACAGTGTTACACAGCTAGCTAAGAAATAGTTTGTGGGGTGATCTTAACAAAACTAGATCATTACTGGGATAGCTAAATGGCAAGTTATCTTAATGTTTAACCATATACTAAGTACACTTGGGAATGCACTTAGAAAATACAGTACTCAGACTGAAATAATTTGCCACAGGGAAAAAATAGCTGTTTAAACCCACCCTCAGGTGTCTAGTGCTCTTTTTGGCACACAAGGTATCTGGGACACTGGTGAGCAACAAGAAAGAAAGGCACAGAGCCCATAAACATCCTTCTGGAGTAGCAGCTGGAGGACAGATGGGCACTCCACAGCCCCTAAGAAGACACTGGGTATGAATGCTGAAGAAGTGATCTCTGCCAATGAATCAGAAATCTACCTGGTAGCTCCACTCAAAACACACACCTACTCTATGTGAAATACTTTGAAAAATAACATATCCATAACCAAATATTTTCTAGAGACCCAAGTCAGCCTAAGCTCTCTCTTGCACACTGCAGACACTGACAGCCTATTGCTCGATCTAGAGGACACCACCTCTCCAGCAGCTCTAAGCATGACAACACTATCAGCCACTTTATATGCAGCAGATGGATTTATACTTCCAAGCTGACTCATACCAGAGTTCAGAATTTCAGCATTACATGTGAGATGTATTTTGAGGGATAAACAGGATGCAGACTACTTTTCACAAATCCCTGCCTTTTGTTGGCTAACAATAACACACATATATTGAAACAAACTATCCTTTATAAAAAGTTCAAATTAGTGACTTCAGACAAAATATCTGACTGTATTTATGTATAGGTGTGTTTGCATTTATAAACCAATGTACATGTCAGCAATACTTTAGGCATAAGTATATAATTACTTGAATAATGTTTGCTTTTACTTGCACTTATTTTATTGTGACAAAAGAAAGTTGCTATTTTTATAGGCAATGCTCTTTAAAAAAGTATAATCTTGTACTTTGAGGGTGGGGGAAGGAGTGAGAGCGCTTTCAAGGTAATTTCCTATTTCATATACATGTCATTTTAAAATATGCTAATAGTAAAGTATTTAAGTGCCCTTAATGACTTTTGATATTTAAGTGTCAAAGATGTTATGAAATTTCACATTTGGATTAAAGTACTGTCTGCTGGAAAGCATTATGTACAGATAATCCATCATCAAAATAGAACAAATTTAGCCAAGCTATAATCAGAAGCTCAGAAATATTCTTAAAACTCACAACACAGATGAACTTCTGCTCTTTATGAGAATGTATAAAGTCATATATTCCATATCATGTATAAGTCTGTAATTTTATTCTGCATCATAAGAAGGTATTTGAAAGTCTTAACTTTTCAAGTGAACATTATACTCACAGAGAAGGAAATCTAAAAATGGAAAAATTATGAACAAATACAAAGGAAATTGTCAAGACAGCAATTCTAGTAACAACATTTCTGGATTTGGAATCACACAATTCTGCCACACCAAAATGCAAGCAACTGCATTTACCAAGAAATGTTTGCTACTAAATTATTTCTGGCTTTCATATATATATATAAAAAAAGCTTTCAATTCCAAAACAGATAA
>NW_008666496.1:43158-48300 GCF_000695815.1 Acanthisitta chloris | reverse complement strand
AAAGTGAAACACTTATTAGAGAAAAAAATACTATAGTATAGTATTAATATAATTATATAATGAAGAACTGAGAAAGACAATAAAGAGGAACAGCTAGAACACATTTAGATAAGAAAAGGGGACAGCTAAAAATTATTCCTATTTTCCCCTCCTAATTTGAGTAGTTACAAAGGTTTTTATCTAGTATTAATTTAATTATTTTCATTTACGGACATTAATCTGTTTCTAATATAGGATACACTTGAATATACTTCTGCACCTTCTTTTTGTAGGAACCCAGGTGCAAGACACTGAAGAACAGCCTTACTGGAAGAAACAATCTTCACTTGCCTGAAACAGCACACAGGCTTAACAGAAACCCCAAAAAAGCTATTATTTCACTAGTAGTTTCATCCAATAAATTTTCTGCTCACTGAAGATGATACTACGAAGTATAAAATTCTCTCTCAAACACT
Source organism: Acanthisitta chloris (assembly GCF_000695815.1). NCBI lineage: Eukaryota > Metazoa > Chordata > Aves > Passeriformes > Acanthisittidae > Acanthisitta > Acanthisitta chloris. The sequence goes on along the minus strand of NW_008666496.1, from coordinate 47,845 downwards.
AACAACATGTTGATTAAAGTGTTTGAAGAGTCATGTGTGACACTGACTGTTTCACAGATTTCATGAAATTTCCATTTTAGCTGTGTTAGTACTTACTGTTTGCAGATAGTTGGCTTCAGGTGCCATTGTCCCATCTCTGAGTTACAGTTATCATCTACAAGGCCACCATCATCACTGCTGTCTTCCTACAGAAGCAACATTGTTACAGGTGTTTAGAAGCTAATACTGTTTTTCAAACAGATGCAGAAGAAATTATTGCTACACTCACCATTTTCAGTCAAGACCAATAACCTCAGTTTAATACAGAAATGGTAGCTTTAACATGAAACGATTCATTGTTTGTGAAATTTACCAACTTTTAGTCACATGGTTTCTCAAATCCATGCTGGAATGACATGGATTGAATGGTGCTATTGATCTAAGGACTGCTGAAACCAGAAAAAAAGCTGCAACTGACATTTTCAAAACGCTGCTGGCTTAAAAGAGGTGTATCTCCATTATTTGTTTATAATCCAAGTTATCAATACTTTCCCTTGCTAATGAATACCTGAAACTTGCTTGGTAATTTCATGTATGTTATCTCCTACGTGAAATGAGACAAAATCTGCAACAAACTCAGAAATAAAACTCTAGTTTTGCTCCAGGATGCAACAACTTAAATCTTAGGGCAAGGGAAATTAAACCACCATGATACTGTACATCACAGGTTACAGAGGCAGTCATCCCACAAACCTGGAAATATCCTCTGACCTTCTGATTTCAATACATACTGTACATCACAGGTTACAGAGGCATTCATCCCACAAACCTGGAAATATCCCCTGACCTTCTGATTTCAATATTGATTGCTATGAAGGATATGGAAGTTTTATGAACAAAACCACTAAGTTATTGTATCTAAAACTATCCCAGTGATCCATAGTTTCTTACCCTGCTACTGAGTTCACTATTACTACCACATTGAATTATTTTTAAGAGACACTTTCCAAAAATGGAAACCCCTGTGCCAGCATGATTTGTGAAAATCTTTGTGAGAATTGTGTGTACTTCACTAGGACACAGAATCCTGTGACTGAAATCCTCATGCTATAGCATGAAGACATTACCATATTAGAAACTAATCCCTAGTTCCTTGTACACTTCTTTTTCAGCCTTCACTCTTTTTTTAGCAGACGCAAAGGCAGGGGCACTCAGCTTGGCATGGTCTGCCATTTCTACATTTGCTTCAGCCTGAGTTAAGTTCTAAGCTACACTGCAACCAAGAACTTGGAATCTTTTCCTCCTCTCAAGGAACCCAGCTGGCCATGTGCCTTCTTCCCTGCCTTCATGCCATGTACTTCAGACTGGAAACACTCTGCTTACTCGTTCTCCATCTTCTGGGGACTCTAGCTGCTATAAAATAGACAGAAAGGCATTTCCATCAGGTAAGACTCAGAATGTTGGCACAAGTGGCACAACAGCAGAGGTGGGTTGAGTTGGTTTGAAAAGTGGAGTTAGGTTTTAACATGAACTGGAGCTCTTACATGTGTGTACACATATACATACTATTTGGAAGTCATTACAGATAGCTGCATGCACTGAAAAATAGTTTGTTCTGAACTCAGAGCTGAAAATCTGGTAATTCCTAGACTGTGTATCTGATAGCCTCCAATTCTTTATATCAGAGAACCTGGAGTCATACACCTGCAACATGAACAGGAAGGCTAATTAGGAAGAGCAAATGTGTAACTTCTAGCTTGCTCACACTGAACTTAAACTGCAGAAACAACAGAGCTATGGAATAATGCCCTTACCCAGTACTGAGTCAGCAAAGGACATTTTAATGATCAGCGTTTCCACAGCTATAAATCTAAGTGTTTCCCAATTTGAACACGAACAGTACTTGATCATAAATCCATGGTGTTTAAATTCAATTAGGAGAAGCACCAATGAAACAAAACAACAGAGTAGGAAATACCTATAAATGTGTCTGTTTATGCCCAGCAAATGCAGCTGAAAGAAGACTAACTTGTTCTTGGGTTTGGTAGATAAACATGGGGGTGGGGGAGATGCAAGACCAATGTGCTGAGTTTCAGTTTCCACAAAAATCACTGTGTAATACTGTCACTATGCAAAAGACTCACAAAATTAAATGCAGGATTAGCACAGCACTTTTCTATTAAACAGTTTAACAAACAAATCCTCTCCTGTCAGCTGATCTGCAAATTTTTGTAGGTAACCAGTGATTTGGATTTGACACTTGTAAGGATAACTAGCTTGAGACAACACATATTCACAAAGTGTACACTGCTTTTAAGCTGTCCATTCAAAATACAACACATTTCCTAAATAAAATTTCTAAATTCTTTACCTGGTTATCTTGGTCTTCAGAAAAATCTATAAGCTCATCTTCATTTAGTTTACTGCCATCAGCGGAGTCTTCACTATAGTTGAGCCTGATTTTGTGCAATCCATCTGTATCAATCACAGACAGTAGGATATTTAAACATCAAATACTATACCATCACTGAAGACCAAACTCATTTGAAATACCTCAGATTTCCTCAGGATTGCTCACAGTAACTGTGATACAGCAGGCACATAATTTACTCCTGTATGTGAACTACAGTGAAAAACTTCTTCTAAGCAGCACAACAGAAACTATTTCTTGTTCTGTGAAATGGCTAAAAAAAATTTGAAAGACCTAGACTAAAACCCATCATAAAATTACTCCATAGTTCCATGAAGCCTTTCCAACAGTATAAACTGGTAATGCTACCAAAAGGAGCACTCTGATTTGCTCTGTAAAGTATTTATCCCTATCCCTAGTGCCTCCTTCCATGACACCAAATACATCCATAAACAGTGGACCGGACTGAGAAAGAGTCACAGGCTTATTATTTTTTAACTGGAATCATCTCCTCGATCAGATTCACTGTGCAGTTATATGAAGACTTGTGCTGGTAAAAGAGAAAAGGCAGCCTGGGAACACACTGCTAGGGAGGGTAGAATGCATAATCAGCTCTCCTGGGAGCAGCAGCTTAGAAATGTTTCCGAAACTTCACTGCTTGCTACAGAAAAAGAGTATCTGTAAATTCACTCCCCACCCCCTGTACATATTTAGTCACTTGGGAAACAGCATCAGAAGAAATAAAAAATCGTGAATGTTACAGCTATACCTGTGCAAGAAGCAGATACAGACAGCTACAGGCTCATTAGTCTTACTATACTACTATACAAGACCAGAACAGATTTTGAGGGGAGAAAAGAATAAACCATGGAAATAAATGAAAAATTAGTAACTTATGCCAGCAAACCCCAAAATCTTCCTAGAAAAGGGCTGTGTAATATGTCTATATATACCTAAACCATACAAAAATAAAAGCATTGGTTATAGTGTCACTGGAGGACCTAGTACCTATTAAAGAAAACCAGGATTTCTCTAAGAACAGAAAATAGGGCAATGAACTATCTAATGGAAAAAAACAGAAAACACCTGCATTTGAGAATATTTCACCAGAGAAGTTGAAGAAACACTTTGGAAAGAGGTCACTAGAGGAGTTCCACAGGGACAAACTTGGGAATTAGTCTTACTCAGTACCTTTGAAAAGACCTTAGCACACGAATTGGGTCATATATTAATGTGACCTATTGATGACAGGTTTCTAAAAAATAAAAATTGGCATTGAGAAGAATCACATCTCATTCAAGAACTGAGCCATATAAAGAGGATTAGTTAAGTGATGAAACCAGATAGATTTTGGATGATTTCTTCAAAGTTATTTAGCTATGAACTCCTGCTGCCTCACAAGTCCAACACCAGGATTTAGTCTGAGATCAAGACATCTCAGTTTAGGCTCCCAGGTACAGTTGGCACCTAAGGTCTCACAGTGTTAGGAGGAAACTGATCAGAGCAGAGAGCTACTCAACTGAAGAGCTTTATCTGCCTTAGGGGGAGAAGAGGAGGTCTCTTGGTTTCCTTGACGATAGTATCAAAGAGACACCTGCTGTCTTTAGAGATATCCCAGGATACCCAGGACATATGTATTGATTTGGGACAGCCAAGATCCACAGCCTTCTGAGGCAACAGCTGAAGGCTGGTCAGAAAACCCAAGGCAGAATCCCCATCTTCCTCCTGCTTGAAATGGAAGTGTAAATACACAGTGCATCTAGATTTACCTGCCTAAACATATCCTTACTGTCAATCTCACCCTTAAACCAGGGCTGTGATGTGTAAGAATGTCTGCCTTAATGAAAGGCTTCACCATCTGCAATAGCTGAGCAAGAGAGCCTGAGTGTTTACGTCAGAAACAGAATGACCATCAGCCACCAATACAATGCAGCCATAAAAACCCTACGAAAGGCAATCCGAGCAAAAATATGGCATAAAGTATGTTCCAAATAAATACAGACAAGTAACAGTAGCAGCATCCAAGACATGAGAACACATCATAGAGCAGCAATATCATAAACATCAACAATCACACATCAAATGAAAAACCAATTCAAACAGGAACAGACCTACATGCACACTCAGAACTCCTCCAAAACCTTCTAAGAAAAGTGACAATGTTATCACAAATGAATTCACTTAGTTTAGAAACTGGTAGAGTGTTTATACCCACAAAGACACTGAAGCTGCAACAGTGTGCAGTATACAGATTAAAGCAAATGACTGATAATCTTTTCAGATCTTGTACTGTAAACT